>NW_027359504.1:17060-30758 GCF_012295235.1 Primulina huaijiensis | reverse complement strand
ATATTTACTTATAGTACGATTTTCTAGGCACCACACCATTTAAGTTTTCCATGAGTTCATCCATCCATAACTAAACACAATTAATTAAGGTAAGAATTTGTGTGAGATGATCTCACGGGTCTATTTCGTGAGACGAATCTCTTATTTGGGTCATCCATGAAAAAATATTGCTTTTTTATTGTGAATATCGGTAGGATTGACATGTCTCACAGATAAAGATTCGTGAAACTGTCTCACAAAATATCTACTCATAAATTAAAGTGGGTAAGACATCTTAGGTCAGTCCCAATACATGAAATATGTTAACTGAGATGACAATATTTATACTCAAACAATCTAACAAAGTTATCAAAATTGACTAGATACGTCATGTCGTCCAACATAAAATAGACAAGTCGAGTTAGAAATTTCTCGAACCGTCCATTCCGCTACCCATTCTGAAGGTATTGCAATAAATCCCAAATTGAATAGAAAGCCACTGTACATAGTTGTATGATATTGAAACGCATTGGAATAAACATAACCAAAAAGGATTGGGGCAAATATCCGTGTAGTCCCCTTATTCTAACACCTCGTAATGTTCGAAAATTGAAAAAAAAATATATTTCTTGATACAAATTAGGTACTATTTTAGTTTTTCTTCTATATTATACTAGCTACTTTGCATACGCAATACGTGTCTGTACAGTTTTTTTTATAATTATCGAGAGATTAAAGTGAAATTTAATAAATTATCAAGGGTCTAAAGTGCTATGCGAATTAATGTAATTAAAAAAAAATTAAAACAAAAGTATTTGTTGGAATTTTAAAAAATGAAAACAAAAGTGTAATATTGATATCACATAAAGATAAAATTGAAAGAACTAAAATCAGACCAGAACACTATTTCTGTTTCTATTATAAAATTTTTTAATAATAATAATAGATATATATAAGTTAATTTGATTGAAGCTGGTTGTTACTGGTGGTCTTGTTTGTCCTATAGTGGATCTCAGATATGGGCCGTGGGCCCAAAATGACGACCTTGGATAATTGAGTGAAGAAACCAAATCTAGTGGGGCCTTCTTCATCTGCTAGTGGCCCGGCTCCATTCGTCCATGTTAAACTCTCATTGAAGTTTCTGAATTCACTATCTCAAACAAACTACAAATCACAAGTCTTTTATAAAACAAAGCTTGATGAAAACTAATTAGAAGTTAAATAACTTTCTAGTCAATTACTCGGTAGTCCACTACATCAAAAACTAATTTTTTTGACTGATTCGATTTCTTGAATCCACATGTATTATTTGAGCATTTGCTCACAAAATAATAGTACCATCTCCATTAACGAATTCAACCTACGAGTGGTCGGTTGACCCCCCATAACTCTCGCAACTTTTCTTTTCTTTTCTTTTTTTCCTTATAAAATAAATAAGCACGACTAAATAATGAGAACAATAACAATATTCTAAAAATGGAACTATTATCGAAGAAAAATAACTATGTTTGAGTGGGAGCTAAGGGTGGAGATTTGATATACTTTTGTCACATAATCAAATTCGGAAACTAGTAGAAATTATTTTCTAATGATACAATTTCATGAAGTTTCTACTTGAAAACTTAATAATTGTTCCACAAGCAATCAAGGTCTATGGAAGAAGTTGAAATATCTGCAAATTCTTGGTCCTCAAAAGGCTTGAATCCAGCCTCAAGATTGCCACTTTCCTGTAAGAATTCTGGCCTTGCATTTTCCCTCGTGCTTGCTCCATTATTCTCCAGCAAGATCTTTAGTATGGACTGATCTTGGATCATGGCTGAATCGGGGTCAAGAATATTTTTATGAAATTGAGACGAAATATAAGAATTTGGAGTTGATGATACTTGGGAGAAATGAGATGGAAATGGCGAAAAATTTCGATGATCCTCCATCTGAGTGGAGAAACAGGGCAAGTTCGACACTTGGCCTTCGTTGAATCTTCTTGTCTGGTTCTCATCAGAAGATATCTCCATCAATGAAGGTAAAGCTGAGGACTGTGAGTCCGCACCGTAATCTAGACCTGATACATGGATCTTCTTCCCGCTGGAACTCTTCTTGAAGACTCTACATATTACCCATTCATTCTGCAAATTCAAGAAGAGAAGAAATCTTTAGACACAAGTAACCAAGAATCGTTAAAAAAACAGAGGAAGCTTGGACCTTAGCATTTTTGGGGAGATTGCACATGGAATTCTTGCCCTCCAGTCTATATTCATGCATAACCCAGTCACTCTTTTCACCTCTTGGAGCCCTTCCCCTATAGAAAACCAAAGTTTTCTTCATCCCGACTAACGTCTCCGCTCGAAAGATCTCCTTATCCTTTCCGGTGGCCTTCCAGTATCCCGCATCCGTGGCTCTATTTGTCCTCAACCCAGTCGGGTACTTCCTATCCTTCAAACAGAAAAAGTACCACTCCTTTTCTCCCATTTTCGCCTTCCCTTTAATTCCAAGATCAAAAAATTAATCAACCTGACGCCAAAAAATAAAAAATAATTGCCATATTCATCTATTTACTATCACTACACTTACATGGCAAATCCCAAGGCTCCACCTTGTTCAGATCAACCTGCCCAATGGCTATGGCGCTGAAGCTAAAATCAAGAACTTTAGCAGACAAATAATGAGTTATGAGCTCCTCGTCCGTAGGGTGGAACCGAAAACCCGGCGGCAGTTCAATCTGCTCATCAGAACCACACACATCTTCCATTCCTGTTACCTTTTTAGATCAAACTACTTTTTTTTTTTAACTTTCTATAGTAAGAATAAAAATGGAATTCTCAAATGGAGCATTTATATAGAATTTTTAAATGATAATCTGGCTGTTTGGATGTGTGTAAGAGAAAGATATGGGAGGAAAGAAACAGGGAGAGGTCTCTTAACAGAAAGATTGAGAGGTTTTGTGGAATACAACTCCTAATATAGTTGTTTTTTGAGGAGATATAAAACGTGGGAATCATGCAACCAAATTTTTTTCTTATGTAATATTAAATAACTAGTGTATTTTTTCCGTTATCTTGCTTTAATATACGTATATATTAAATTATAAGCTCTTTATTTTGTTGGGTTTTTTTTTAATAAAAAAAAAGTATTTAAAAAGTCTTGTTAGTTACAATTTGTTTAACCATATTTATCTACTTGTAAAGTTTCTATATGTCAAGAACCGCCAATTCAGTTCAAACTGATCTAATAATCCTTTCATATTATCATAATTTTTATTTTACGAGCATGAATAACTCGAAAAATTCGAAGTTTTTTAAATTTTTTTTATTTTTTTCGATTTTTCAAAGTGTGGATTCTGCTAAACTCATTCACAAAATCCAGCTTGTTATCGATCATCGTACGTACTAAGTAGAGTTTTGATATGTCTTCCAACTTGCAAAAGGACCACAACAAAAAGGTAGTTTCTGTTAGGGCATTGGTTGGTGCATTATTCTCGTGATTTAGGTTCGCATGATGCAATAACATGTTCTTTTTTGTTTTTTATAGTCTCACTATTTTTTTTTTGTAAATAACTATTTATCAAATTAAATATAATTCGATTGCAAGGCATAGTTAACTTAACGTCTACATTATAAATTATATGCAAATTAAATGTATATGTTCAAAGTAGGTTGTTACGACATTACAAGTCTTATATTAATTAACCTAATTGTTTTAGGTTGAAAATAGTATATCTTTAAAATGATGTAATATTTTTATATCATGGAAATTAATAATGTTTTTTAGCGGGTGAGAGTTTGTTACAATCGAGCCTCAAATCCGATATCTCATTGATATCTTTTTCGGCAATTTTTGCCAATGGTTCTGCCTCAACCCATTTTGTGAAATAATCCACTGCAACAATGAGAAATTTTCTTTGTCCTGTAGCAAGGGGAAAAGGCCCGACAGGTTCGAGATTCCCCGAGCTCTGGTCTCAGACAATGGGACCCAATTTTCTGGAGCAAAAATAAAAGTATAGTGTGAAGGTTTATCTATCAAACAGTTTTTCACATCAGTACGCAACCCACAGACTAATGGACAAACAGAAGTTACTAATCGAACAATTTTACAACATCTTAAGATCCCGACTCGGCAATGCTAAAGGAAAATGGGGGGGATGATTTTATGCTTAAACTTTTTAGCTCTCAATTAACATTTTTATATTGTTTTCTGACTTGAGCGTCGGAGTGTTTACGCTGTGCAAACATCGGCGCCTCTGACGTTTGTTTGTGACGCAGGTAATAACCCACAAAAATTTCTCTCCACTTGTAAGAATATGATTTATTATTATTAATTATCAGTATTAGTATTATATTTATTATCTATTATGGAGTTCAAAACATTAACAAACATGAGTTCAAAACATTGAAAAACAAGAGTTCAAAACATTGAAAAAACAAGAGTTCAAAACATTGAAAAACAATTGTGCCCAAATTTTTGACTAAAATAATTAAAATATTTTAAAGCATGCATTAAATTATAAGAATTATTCTCCAATCTTACCTATAAATAGATGTTTTGAGAATGAGGGAAGACACACCATAAACCTCTCAAACTAGAGCATGAATGAAGCTTGGACACCTCAACATTTTCTTGAGTGATATTTTCGAGCTAGAAATTCTGTTCATTTTCGAGAGAAACTTCCAGTCCAACGGTTTATTCAAATATAATCTGCACCGTTCATATTACACTTTCATATGTTTTAAACATCATATCAAAATTTCAGCCTCATCCATACGGTCAAATTTTGTGAAACAATTCAGCAAGAAAACTGCTCGGATTTCAACCGAGTTTAGCTAATTTACGGATTTTCGGACGATAAATTCCAGCTTGTTTCTTCTGTAATCTTGGAGCACCTTTTCTGTAAGTGGGCTTATGTTTTAAAGTATTTAAATATGTTTTCGAAAAATCGATCGACATGATATATTCCTTCGATTTGATATATGAATATTTCGTTTCGATAAATTGTTAAGCATGTTTAAATCAATTTCAAATGCATGTTCCTTTCGTTTCAAAATTATGTTGTTTTCGTTTCATGTTATATTCTAATATATATTCTTAAACGTCAATTTGGTGTATTCTAAGAATTATGTTTAAAGGTACTGTTATGATTCAAGTTAGAAATGGTAAAAAGGAAAATTTTCCTAAAACATGATAAGATATGACAAGTTTATGGCCCTGATGCGGTGGGTAATAATAACCGATATATGGCCTCACCCCTTAGAGGAATTACATATAGGGGATTGATCAGTAACACCATGGATAATAAGATGAAATAGCATTGCAATACGAATAATATATGATATGTCTATATGCATATGATAAGTTATGCTCATTGTTAATATCATTTCCTGATTTTGTTATGAATTATTATTGTGACATGAAATTCATTTAATATTTACATAAATATATATATAAGTTATGTCGTGTCTATCATTTTGTCTATTTATTGTTCCGACATTTGTTGAGACGCGGAAAATTTCGAATTGTTAAGATCTATATATGTATATCCTTGTGTTATTGTGATCGATCGTCCCCCACTTGCTGAGTATTTCACAAAATACTCACCCTTACACCTCTCACTCCCAGATAAAAATGAAAAACAAGTTGAAGAAGAAGAGCAAATGCATTTCTGGGGATGGTAACAAGGTTTCAGTTGATCAAGACATACTTTGAAATTTGGCTATCTTTTATTTTTACGTTGTTCGCTTCCGCACTCGTTTGTTAAGTTGATTACGTTGTAAAGACAATGTATGTTTTATGAAAAAGACTGGTTTGGTTGTACACTGTACTACGAGGCTTGTTGATTTACGATCGAATAATTGTAAAACAACGCCGGATGTCAACTCACCCGGTATCGGGACGTGACACCACCAGCTACTTGGACCCGTTTACTAGCTAGCTAGAATATCCTTTTACGATTACTTGAATTCGTTTACGAACCTGTAGAGTAATTCGGATAATCACAATTTTTGACTACATCACTCACTTCAAATTTGTAAGATTGTATACGTATAAAAGTCACAAATCCGTAAATATTTCAAACTGATATAATAACAACGCGTTAAAATTTCAAAAAAATACAAATAGGGTATGTGCCCACAACTAGACTAGGAGTATTCTTTTTCAAATTTGCTATCACATTAAACCAACCATCTCCTCTAAAAAGTCCAAATAGAATATTTTTAAACACATATTTTATAGCATACAACGATAATAAAATTTCTTCCTATCCGAATGGTTCAATATAATTTCAAACTACCGTAAATTACCAAGTCAAATCAATTTAATCAATTATTACTAGGATATTAGGTTGTGCCCACAAGTAGATAAGGTTACATTTTCAAACAAAAATTAAATAAAATGTAAGGTAAATAAACGAATCAATTATATCGATCGTCACACATGTAATTCGTGTGTTCCGTAGAAAAATTAGAGTATAAGTTGTTTTTTGTTTTAAAATTTTAAAAATAAAGTTATTAATTTTTAAAATTGAATGATATGAGAAAAACATAAAATTTAAAGAAAAATGTGGTATATGTTTTATGGTTAAAGATTGTTTTGAAAATTATTAAAAATCTTGACTACCATACAAAAGTTAGTTATTAAAAATATTTTAATTTTAATATATAGTATAGATAACATTAAATATACCATTAATTATTATTATTATTATTATTATTATTATGAAGTTGTTTGACTTGACTTTCTTTTATTCTTATTCAAAAGTTTCAAAATTAATTTTCAAATGTTTTTTTGTTTTTGTTTTGCTATTACAATGGGGTGAGATTTTTTGTTTTAATATGGATATGAACTAATGTTTCTCCTAGGAGAATTTCAAATCACTGAGCACCGTAAGGGTGTTGGCAAATTTTCAAAGGTTTTTACTATATATAAGGTTAAAAAAATGACATTTTTTTAAAAAAATTTTACCCATCTATTTCAAAATTTTAAGATATATTTCTAGATTACATATTTACTAGAGAAAGAAATTATTAGTATAAAATTTGAAACAAACTCATGGGGCATATTTTAACATAGGGCTAAAAATCCTGCATTTATTTAACATAAAATTTCTAAAATAATATAGCTTACTTACTAAATATTTTTATTTATAATTAAAATTTAAAAAAAAAACAAATTATATATTTTGTCATTTAAAAATATTACTTAAATTTTCATCCAGATGATTCTGAAATTCGGGTCATGCTTTGGGGTGGTATACCGTACCGAAAATTATATATCATATATCGTATCGAAAATTACAGAGTAAGAAAATTCATACCGATACCGAAAATTTCGGTACATATAACTAGCATACCGATTATACCGAAATTTTACGGTGTACCGAAAATTTCGGTACAGTATCGATATTTCCCGTTTTATATCGAAAAAATTTTATATTTTTAAAATTTTTATAAATTTATTGTTTTAAAATATTATATATTTTAAAATTTTTATATATTTTTTCGATATTTCGGTATATATCGAAAATTTCAAATTGCATACCGTTACCGTATCGAAAAATTCGGTATTGTTACCGTACCGTACCGAAATCTTCGGTATGTCAAAAATTCGGTATTTTTTCGATATGGTAATCTCGATATATCGAAAATTCGATATTTTTTTTCACCCCTAGACTCATGCTTCTAGTAACACGTCTTATTTACTAAAATCATATAATAAAACAAATGGATTTCCACGACTTCGAAAGTGTGTGCAATTTTTAAAAAATGATTATATATTTTTTACTTGACTAAATAATTATATTTTTAGAGGTTGAAAACATTATATTCTCCGTGTTGTAAAATTAAACTTTGAGTGGGAGTTAAAAAAAAAAAAAAGAAAGAAAAAGAAAAAAGCATCCTAACAAATACCAGTCAATCGGATTATCTACTTACTAATACCAGTAATTAATTTACGAGGAATTTCACAAGTTTCAGTTCTTTTCGTTGAATGGTTTTAAATTTCCAAATTGTCAACACAGTAGAGAAATTTATTTTGGAAATTTGCTCTTTTTATATACCTGAACACGTTTTGAGAGGTTTAAATAATTTTTCTCCTACATCTCATTATAAAATTTATTAATATGTTAAAAAATGATGTTGGGAGCATTGCTCCTACTAACTGTTGAGAGAACAATCGAAATGTGATGTTTGAGTAGTCATAAGATTTAAAATATTTGAGTCAGATCGTTACTAAAAGTTATAACTTTCGATAAAATGACAAATTTTAGTCCTACAATCGATCGATATTAGAGCTTACGCAACTGTTCGATTTAGATTGTTTTGCAAGTTGTATAATTAATTAATGGAAAGAGAATTTTTTTAAGTAAAAATGTAAAATCATTTTTTTGACTACTGAAATCAAATATTTTTAAGTAGTACGGCTGCCGAAAGAGCAGTAGGCAGTAGCCAGAGAATCTGAATCGCTGTCTTAGTTCTGATTGGTTAATGATAAGGCATAACCGGCCTAACTTCAATTTTGACCAATGACTTTTCTTTAAGCAAATATATATCAGGATAATCACCACTAACAGTGGGCCATGTTTCATCTGTTCCGACAGGGTGTCACGAACGGGGACATCCACGTGGCGCCTTATGTCTCGTGGGATGTCTCCACACGTGTGTCTCGATCTCAGTTTGGGTAACGATTAAGTTGATTTATTTTTGAATGATATTAATTTTTTTGATTAAAAGGTTTGAATGGAAATGGACAAATTCAAACTCCCACGAATTTGGGTAAATGGAGTGCTGAAAAGTGTGAAATGGTTTGGTTTTTCAATTCAACTCATCGAATTTGTTCAATATTGCTGGATAATAATTAAGTTTTTATTTAGATCGATATATTTTATTTGAAAAAAAATATATGAAAAATGAATTTCAAATTTTTGAAGTTGTTTAATTGGATTTTAAATTCACTTAAATACAATCCATCCAAAATAAATTTAAATAATTTAAAATCATGGAATTTTAATCTATCAATCGATCCAAACACGAGGTAAGGGAACATATATAATATCTGACAACATCGGATAACGTAGAAAATCCAATAGTCGTTAATATATTTTAATTTACGATAAAGTTGTTGGTACTTGTTGTTGAGAGTTTATTTCGAAATTTGGATAGTATGAATGAATTACAAGGAACGTTTGTAACGCTTTCTTTTAAGAAATGTTTTCTCCCTCACTTTAGTCACAGGATGTGAAAATTTTCTCTCAAGATACAATGGGATAAATTTGTATTTGTAGGTGACTAAATCAAATCAGAATCTGAATGAATTTCTTGAACTAATGATGCCATATATATAGAAATAAAACATTTATTCAGAACGGACGCGACTCTTCATCAAACAGTGCACCTTTGCATGAAAACGAATCATGAAACAATGTGTTGTTTCCAAAGAGTTGCCTTACCCCTTGCGAAAGGTTGCGTGGATTCTGAATAGCTTTTGGGGGCCCCGCGACTTGACTGGACAGGTCGATCCTCGTAATTTTCAAACATAATTCGTTGTCAACAAAATAAATTATGAAAAATTGTTCTAACACTTGTGTACTATAAGGATCTCACACAAAAAGCAAGACTAACTAGCTTACTTTATAATATTTTTCCAATAATTCATTCACATATGTAATATCGAACCGACAACATTCACTCCGATATTAACTATAAATACAAATATATACAGATATTCAAATTTTAATAGTAGTAAATTGGTGTGCTGTCGTTGACCACCAAATTAATTCATACTCTTTTAAGTAAAATTAGTGTAATGGTGAGTAGGGTCGAATCCACAGGGAACGGTAGATTTATTTTTTTTGATAATAAAATTAAAAAGGGGGGATTTGTTTTGATAATTGCTAAATAAAATAACCTAAACTAAAATTACCTAGCAAAAGATACTGAATCTAGAATTTAAAATTAATCGATGAGAATAAAGTGAAGAATTTATTATGAGAAAATACTGATTCAAGGGGGTTCTACTATCTAATTATCTCACTGTTCATCGGTTAACCAATCATTTATTCATGTTATTTCAAGCAATTAACTTTAGAATAATAGGGATAGCCGCTAAAATTCTTGTGTTTTTTTTAAATTAATTGACCAAACCCAGCATCCAGTCAAAACTTACCAATAATCAACTGGGCACGATAGCGTTCCATATTAATTAAAGATAGCATTTTAGTTTCGTGAAAACAGTTAATCCTAAAATCTAACAACCGAGATAGCTGCAATTGAGAGATCTAGTTTCGTCGATTTATTTAGATTACACATGTTATGATAGCACAACACATCTAACATATTGCTACTCACGTACCAATCGTTCATGACAATTACGGATTACTGAATTCATGGTTAGCATTAGAAAATCATACATCAAATTAAATTGTCAGATTAATTGACGTATAACATTCATATAAATAAAATCAGAAATCAACGAATATTTGAACAAAACACAAATATTAAATTAAAGTGCAAAAACCTCACAGTGATAAAATTAAAATAGTAGACTATCCCTTGAATCAGACTATAAAATTAGAGAGAAAATCTTTGAGCCATTTTCTTCTTGTTCTTCACGTAAGATTGGTTGGAGAAATCTCTTTTCTTCTTTCTTGCCGCCTCCTTGTTCTCATGAGATTGGTGGAAGGAAATTGTGTGTGAGATTCTAGAAAATCTGATTTTGCCTCCTCTTTCACGTGAATTGTGGTGTAGGTTATCAAAAGAAAGATTGGGTTCTAAAACATAAAAGACTAATAACCTAAAATAAATCCTAACCCCTAAAATTAAAAGATACTTAGAAAATATCTTACAATAATATAGAGTTTTTTTATGGAGAAAACTCTATCTTGTATTTCTTCCTTGATATAAAAATTCCTTATCTCACTAGGCAGCCAAGGAATTGTCACAAGGCGTGATCACGTCTTATCCAAAAACATCTTCTGAATTTTTATGATCAACTTCTTTCACTAAGATCATATTGACAACTTTAATTGTGATATAAAATCACCCTTTTTAGTCCAGATTTATCGCGAGAGCATAAAACTTCCTCCTACAATAAAATCACACAAAAATGTGTCAATTTAGCACGTTGGAAGTGGTAACAACGAGAGACATGACAACAAAAAATGCAACTATTATGAGCTTATCATAAATATAATTTTAATTTATAATAAAATTATCGGCGTTTGTGTTCTATCATGATCCCACGCAAAAAGCAAGACTAGCTGCCTAGCCAACTTACTTTATATTGTCCCAATAATTCACAATTGTGATAGTAAAATGAACGAGACATTTAGGTATACAACTTTCTCAATAATGTGCTACGGATTCAGTGAACACAGATAAGTTATTGACATAAGATTTTCAAGATTATATACATTTGATTGAAACCATTCGAACTACGTACAAAAAAAAACGAGTGAAAGAACAGCCCATTATTGTCTTTCCAAAATCAGAAAGTGTCATNTTTTTATTTGGGGGTGAAAATAAAATTTTCAAATAATAATTTAAATAAGAGGTGCAAAGAAAATATTGTTTACTTGATATATTTATTCATATGCAAAAGAACAATTTAAATAAGCATTCTCAATTAAATACAACATTTGATTAAAAGAAAAGGAAGTTATTCAAGAAGATCATAAATTTCATACTAAATCCTAAAATATAAATTAAAATTTATTATAAATCTAGTTTTAAAGTTGATAAAATAAAAATAAAAAATGAAATATCTCAAAACATAAAGAAAAAAAAAGGCAAAGAAAGAAGAAGAAAGTATAAATCAAATGAGAACAAACTTGGGGAACAAAGAATGAAAAATTAGGATAAAAATTACGGTTAAATCAAAAGTTGGGAAGAATAATTATTTTCATATTTTATATTTATATTTTTTCTATAAAATTTCTACAATTAATTTTTTTTTAATGGAGGGGATAGCCACATCCGATCTACTCTAATTTATTATATATAATTAATCTTTTTTAAAAAAATTGGGTTACCCACCCAAAAATTTTAAAACTTATCCAGATTGAATGCTCAAAAGATAGAAGAACAGCAACAAAATGTCCCAATCAAATGGCTACCACAATTTGTCATCAAGACAATTAAATCTTACGCCTTTCATTGAAAAATAATGCAAAAATTTGTGTGAGACGGTCTTACGGGTCGTATTTTGTGAGAAATATATCTTATTTGATTCATTCATGAAAAAATATTACTTTTTATGCTAAGAGTATTACTTTTTATTGTGAATATCGGTATGTTTGATCCGTCTCGTAGATAAAGATTCGTGAGACCGTCTCGCAAGAGACCTACTCTTGAAATAAATAGGGACATACCTCAAATACCCGTATTTAATTAATTTTTTTAATTCAGATTTCGTTTTGTTTAGTGTGTTTAAAAGTTTTTAAATTTAATTAATTGTTTAAACAAACTTATTAAAAATCATAAAAATTTAAACATGATTTTAAATTTTATTTATAATATTTTATAACAAAATAGTTATTAAAAAAATGAACTGTACACGCACACTGTATGCATAAAAAATTTATTTTATATGCACGTCACTCTTGCGAAGAACACTAGTTATATATTATAGGCAGCAATGGTTTTTGGTTTGGCTTCTGAAATTATGGCAAATTCGATTAAAAAAATTAATGAATAAATTTCTGTTTAACATTGCTTGGGTTGGGCTTTCAAAAGTTAACACTTCAGCCCAATTATGATGAAAATAGCCCAACAAGATAGAGGTTTACAAAAGACTCATACTGACCCAACATTAGTGAATTGGACTATGATACAATTCCATGATTTTGGGAGGGTGAAATTATAATTTTTGAAATAAGTATACATAAAATTTCAATTTGTTTTCCATTTGAAAGGAAGTGATTTGCCTGCCGTTCTACTGAGTCACAGAGTCAGCTCCATTTTCTCGGTTTGTGCCCGTCTAACATGACGTGTGCACGTCGGTACATTTGAGTCACCTCTTGTTTCGGCATTAGAAAGTTGGAGAGGGTTCGAACTCATCGTTAAGTGGTACTTACTAACATATTTACCATGGCTAGTCAGGTCAATCGTTTGATTTGGTGGGAAGGAATGTTCCGTGGTTGAAACACACTCGATGGACATTTGTGCTTGAGTTATCAGAGATAAATGATCAATAGATAAAATTACAACCAAACATTTGATGGGGCAAGAAAACCAATTAACTTGGAAAATTATTTGTTTAGAGATTGAGTAATACAAGAAACAATATTTGTTTATGGCATAATTTGCAGCTGTAATAAGAAAATGACTCGAAAATATTATGAAAGGTACTATAAATTGACCTCTGTGTATTGACAATGAAATCGATATGATGATTTAACGTTTTTTTTTTATTTTTTATTTTGCTATTTTGCGTAAATTACCAAAAAAATGAAAACGACATTTATCTAAGAAGAAATGTAACCAAGAACAAATTATTAGTTGTAAAACACTACATCATTATTTCTTTCTCGAGTCTCTTGTGAGAAATATTTTTAATATAAAAAGTAATATTTTTTTTGATGGAACGAGTCAGATTAGATATTCGTATTATAAAATTAACTCGTGAGATTATCTCATTGTAGTTCTTGTGTTCTTGCTGTTAATACCAAGATTATTAAGCATCAAACTTATATATCTTCATGATAAGATATGTGTAACAATACTATGATTATTATAC
>NW_027359504.1:0-16906 GCF_012295235.1 Primulina huaijiensis | reverse complement strand
CAAGAATATTATGCGGACAAAATCTTTTGATAGTTCGACTCTTCCTTCTGTTTTTTTCTTCATTTTATTTTTTCACAATTATTTGATAATCTATGAGATTCTATATTTTAAATCAATTGTTGAAAAAAAAATGTTATGTCTCATAATTTTTTCCAAATATCATTGAAAACAAAGTTTACAAAAGTGAGAAAATTGTATTTTTTTACTTATTTGTGATTTTGATATTTTAACTTTTCATATATCAGTTTACTCCGTTTTCCATTTTTAATTATTTTTTCTGTGGCAGCAATGTTAGCACAGCACACACAGACCCAATTAAACGGTACCAAAGTCAATCCAGATAAACCCTTTACTGTTTTTTTTTTTTTTTTTAAAAAAATTCCGAGCATAATTACGTGGTTCAATCGCAATTGCCCCTTGTATTTTTAATTTCTGTGAAGCTCAATCGCAATTGCTTTCCAGTTCATCCTTCCATCGTGGAACTGCAGCAAAGATTTCTCTTTTTGTAATCTGTGTTCAACAAATTTCTCCTTTCTTATGTGTAAGGTCCACAGGTGCCAGTAGAATCACCTGGGAAACTTTGGAATATTCGGGCAGCTGTCAGCCACCCCTGCCACACAACAGGCCAGGCGGAAATCCCGGAATCTTGGAATATTCCGGCCACCCTGAATTTGCATATGGAAAAGGAGCCGCTCCTCCCTTCTCTCGACCAAAGAAGATTAACCCAGCCACCACCACCACCACCACCACCACCACCAATAACACTCTGCCCTTTGCCTGAAGACAGTGAAATTACAATTACTATTCCACCTTTGTCCATTACACCTTCGACCAAAGAATTCAAAGACATGCTCATTTTTGGCTCCTCCTCATCTTCATTGGGTTATCTTAACGATTCTCCATCTTCAAATCTTCTTGATGCCTTAACTTTATCCCTTGCCTCCCCAAAACCTTCACTTTCCAATCCTGATTATGCAAGATCAACTGTTGATGGGGGAAGATCAAATCTTGACGCAGATAATCAGCAATCTTGGCTGATTGATCCCGATTACCCATTTTCAAAGAGCAATCTTCACAGGTCCAAGACTGCACCGGCCATGGCTACTATTAATGAAATCGATCATTCTTCAGGTTCGAAGCCACCCCAGTTTGGTAAATCATCAATTATAAGACAGGGTTTTGTTCTCTTGATTATATACTTGAGTCTTGGTGTGATTATGTACTCTTTGAGTAAGGACAAGTTCAAAGGAACTGAGACACACCCTGTTGTTGATGCTCTGTACTTTTGCATTGTGACTATGTGCACGATTGGTTATGGTGACATAACTCCTGATAGTACTGTGACTAAGTTGTTCTCTATCACATTTGTGCTTGTGGGATTTGGCTTCGTAGATATTTTGTTGACCGGGGTGCTTAGTTTTGTGCTTGATTTGCAAGAGAATTATCTTTTGAAGACTATTAAGAGTAGAGGAGCCCATGACCCTGGATCTTACATAATAGATGTTAAAAAGGGGAGGATGAGGATTCGGATGAAGGTTTCGTTGGCCTTAGGAGTTGTGGTTCTTTGTATTGGAACTGGCGTCGCCTTTATGCATTTCGTTGAGAGGCTGGATTGGGTAGATTCGTTCTATTTGTCTGTTATGTCAGTCACGACTGTTGGATACGGTGACAGGGCATTTAATTCTTTATGTGGTCGAGTTTTTGCATCAATTTGGTTGCTGTTGTCGACAGTTGCAGTTGCTAGAGCTTTTCTTTACTTGGCTGAAGCAAGAGTTGACAAGCGAAATAGAAGTATGGCAAAGTGGGTGCTTGGACAAGATATGACTGTAGCTCAGTTTCTAGCTGCTGACATTGATAACCACGGTTTCGTAACGTAAGCTTTTTTTAACTTTGCTCGTTCTGAAGTTATTTTTCTGTCTAAAATTATTACTGTTGTTGAAGCAAGATCAGCTTCCATGGGACACTTCTGATTGCATTCAATAGAAGTTTGAATATCAACAAGAGTACCGCTAAGTGGTTTTCTAACCACAATTTTGGCAGCTTCATGCCTTTCTTAAACTTTTTGAGTGCATAAAAATTGGAAAGAATTTACTCTCTTTATTTAATGAAAATGGAAGTAAATACTGTATATGAAAATGGGAGTAAATACTGTATAACATTTTTCTCTTGAAATGTGACATTTATGATATGTATTTAAGCTTCCATACTTCCATTGTCAGTTTGCATTATTTTAGTTACATCTTTATGTGTTAACTAATTTGCTATTACATCTTGAGCATGATAAATTCTTCATTAGTTGACAACTTTATTGTCACGCACTGTGTTGATGACATCGATCTGAAGAAAATGCTTGTGTGTTGTTTCGTAAGGATGAGAATGGGAGTTTCTTAGAGCAACATATGTACTAAAAGGTTATAAAGTCGAACATATTTCCTATTCTAGAAGAGTATAATGGGAATGGTGCAGGAATGCCAACATATCTGAGAGTATATTAGGAAGTTATTTATTTATTTTTATTTTTTTTGCTTCTAGCATGGCCTGCTCCAACACACACAAGCACTTACAATCTGGGTAAGTTTTCAACCACTGTTTGGATGTTTTACAATTGTATGATAATTCCCGTGCGTGACTTGTACGCTTTTGGAACTGGACTCGGTTTGGATTGTATATATTTTTCCCTAATGGGTTGTTCTGTCTGCTACTGCATGAATTAATCTTTCAACTGTTCTATTTTTTATTTCTGTCTATCCACCGGCATCAAATTGGTAGGTCCACTCTTTTTCATAAACTTGGGCGGCTGCCATACAAATTGGATGTGGATTATGGTTTTTCTCGTTATTTTACGATCAGATTTAATATGGACATTGTTTGACTGGAAAAGCACTCATTAACTGTCCAAATTTGAATATAAGTTATCCTTCTTTCTTGATTCAGTGTCTCAGCCAATATATATATTTCCCCCACCATTTATGGCATACCTTCAATACCTCGGTGTAGGTCTGGACAACTAGCCAAGAGCTTATGTTTTACGAGTGCAACTTCTTGTATAATTTCTCCTTTTATTCTATCTCGAAGAAAACATACCATGTTAAACATTTCACATGTTATCTGGCAGCAAATCAGAGTTCATAGTATACAAACTTAAAGAGATGGGCAAAGTTTCCGAGAAGGACATTTTGCAGATTTCTAAACAGTTTGAACGGCTGGACTCTGGTAACTGTGGTAAGATCACTCTCGCTGATCTCATGGAAAACCATCACTGATTTGAAAGCATGGGAACTATTTGGTGGATCTCTACAAAAAGGACTCCCTTCTGCTGCTAACCAAGAAGAAGGTTGTCTTCGGCAGTGAGGTTCTATGAGACATTTCTTGGAACAAAGATGACAAGCGACTACACTTCAATCCTCCAAGTTCTATACAAACGCACTTGCACTCGCACAACAGTGACTTATAACTTAATAAGTATGCATGTCTTCTTTACATCAGGCACACTCTTGATGATAACACGTCTATGATAGCTTTACGCCTCAAAAAAATTCATGGAAAAGATATTAAGACACCATACTATTCTTTACTGGTTCATCCCCGTGAGAATCGTGAACTGGTGTATTCACTGCTCAAGAAGTGGCGCTCATCGATAGAAAGTGACAAAGTAATAGAGTTCTGTATGAATCTTGAAGTTGGCTGGAAATCTTGAACTATATTTGCATTTACATGGTTCGTGTATTTATATCGAATCGTTACTGCAGCAGCCTCATTGGCACTTAGCCTATGTGATGGAGTACAGCATTTAGAGCTTTTTCTTGATTGAAACCATGCCTTACAGTCAAGGCTCTGTTTGGTTCACATCGGCCTTTCTTTATAGTGTATCTATCAATGAAAATGTAAGAGGAACATATATACATACTTTCTTGGAAAAAAAAATTGTTTCTTTGCTTTCGTTGAGATTAACTATTTTGAACAGTATTATTTCTTGGTGTTACTACTCATATTAGGATTGATTCGGCATCAAATAAATTGAATTACTAAAGCTTAAAAAATAAATTTTACATGGAAAAAATCGTATGATCTAAATTTTATTCTTAACAAAACAGCTATATATATTTTTGAGTTGAATAAAAAGTGGGGAAAATTGCAAATTTTATTATGCATGTTTGTTTTTTTAACAATTTCAATCATTATCCATGTTGCCAAAATTAGGTATTAGTTTTCTATCTTTTGATTTTTTAAAATTTTAGTCATATCATCTTGAGTATTGATGTGATGCACACACTTAGCCTCACATCTATATCAGGTTACCGTCACGTCGATATCAAATCAACACAATATCAAAAAAATGCCAAAATATCAACAACAAAAAAAAAACAGTTTAAAATTGAAATTTGACATCATAAATAATCAAAATCACAAAAGATAAATATACGTTACGAAAATGACAACTTTGTCAACAAAAAAAAATTATATAGCATGCAATACCATAATTTATATTAAAAATTTAATTATATAAATTATTAAAATTTTAATTATATTCTATCGACTTTATATGAGAGAAGATATACAAAAATCTTTACGTAATAAGATATTAAAGAGAGAATAAATGCATTGGATACAACGTAACCAATACAGCTTAAAAAGCTCAGTTCAATTTTCTTCAGCTGGGGTTTTAAATACACTGTAAAATATGAGAACATATGTAATACTTCACAAACAACAACCACGCATTCTTGACAAACACTGAATTGAAATGACATGCAACATACAAATCACCCGCCCCGATGATTCAACGTCTCGAGAGAGCAGCAGCAGACAGCAAGATCAGGAGTATGAGAACTACCATCCCTGCGAATGATCCGATCAGCGACCCCGAAATTCGCTCACAGAAGGAGTTGAACTGTTGGCATATGGCGAACCAATTTGTCCTTGTGTTCCCCTTGTGTGCTAAGTATACTATTGCTGCTGCTGCTGATGCTCCAGAACTCAGAAGTGCCAACATTCCCTTCACAAATCATTCCAAAAAATCCTTTTCATTTAAATATTCAGCCATGGTTATCGTTGTTACATATTCTGAATATATACAATTTACAAATACAAGAAATAAATGTATATATCTGAGTGTGTGTGTGTGTGATGGAATGAAAAAGGGATCTTACTGCGTCGAAGAAAATCAAGACAACCCTACTGTTTTGTGCTCCACTTCTTACAATGTGGAAGATGGACAGTGCCAAAGAAAGAACAAGATACGCACTTACAATAGAATTCGCCACCACGAAAAACCTGCAGAAATTAATTCATTAGAAAAACTATCAAGATTATATCCATGCATGCACGTAAAAAAATCAATATCATAAATTACGCCAGATGAATCTATAACTAACGTGAACATGGGAAGATCGTTGTATTTAGCCCGAAATCGAATGAACTGAGTGAAAAACGGAAGCGTTTCATCAGTTGTCCCCATAGCAATAGCACTTGCTAAGGTTGCAATAAGCGCAATAATTCTCAGGATAAAATCTACAACAGCTGCTCCACGATTCACCCCAGTTCTTGGAGCTGAAGAGTCCTTCACACCGAGTTCGAGCACGCCTCCCTTCATCTTTCTTGAGTATAAACGTTCCTAGCTTTTGGGAAAAAAGGGTTCTTTTAGTTAATAAAAACTCTTGTATTATTTAATGGCAGTGCTCTATATGTTGCCTGATATGGGAATTTATATGTGTCGAAAAGAGATAAGAACTGCGTAGCAGGTTAGATTTTGTGCCGAATATAATCTCGAAACAAAACGTGGATCAGTAAATAATTTACTTGCTAAAGCTGCTGATACAGAACCATATTAAATTAAGTCCACCGGCTGTACTTTTCCAACTCCATTAGAAGTTCCTAGATTTAAAAAGGAAAAGGAAAAGATTTGGTCAATTACCTAAAATGGAAATAATTGGTTCATCTACACTCAATAAAATTATAATTTTAATCTCGTAATTCGATTTATTTTTTGTTTTTGTTCTGAAACTTGTCAATGTTTGGTTTTCGTATAATAATTTCGATTTTTTTTTGTTTTATATTTTTTGTCCGAAACTATTAAATTTATTTGACATCAATTCTATCATAAGTGACATATGTAAAGAGAGTAAAACTCAAATTACTTGAATTAAAATTAATATGATAAAAAAGATATGAAAAAATAAAGCAATACGACCTCAATGATTCAAAATTAGAGGAAAAAAGTTTGTAGTATTTTTGTTTATAGATATTTTAATGTATGTAATATAATCTCTTTTTTTTTGTCATATATGGCACATATAATAAAATCAATGTCAAATAAATTATATTCGATGCATTTTGTGGTTTTAGACAAAAAAATAACCAAAACATAACAAAAAACCTGATTAAGTTACGGTATGAAAAATAAAATTTGACAAGTTACATGACTAAAACCAAAACAGTCCAACTTACGTAACTAAAATTTCATTTTTCACTTCTATTTCTATTTCTATATATATTTGTTACATCATACATGCAAGTATGTGTGTGTGCGTATATATAATACTTCTATATATATTTGTTATCTATTTTACTATTTGATATGATAAGTATTTATTCAGACTTTGTAATTAAGGAAGAAATTAACTAATGGTTCACAAAAATCGAGGAGACATGCATAAGTTGGTGAAAACTAATCCATATATATTTGTTTGCGCGATGTTCATCTCTTGGACAAGGATAGTGCGTAATACGTATGTGAATCGCATATCACTTGACTATTATTTTATTGTCGACAATCTGTACTTAAACCATTATATATTTCTTGCAAATAGCGAGTCGGGTTGGTGTATCAATCTGCCGTGAAAAGGCCATGACCACTTCTTAATAATTTTTTTTTAAATAAATTGTTTATAAATTTCCATATTGAGTTTTCTAAATATGTTAAAACCTCGACCCCGTAAAAATTTAATGAGTATTGGTTAATTTGCTTATGTGAATATAATATATAGTTGAAAAGCACAAATTACATCGTTCATTGATCATATTTAGCGAGCTTAGTTTTGTGTTATAATATTTGCGGCATGTATTGGTGATGAATTCTTTTATAATTCTAGGTTGACAAGAAATGAGAAAATATTTTTTTCTAATTTTGTAAGTTGATTTATTTTGGGGTTTTAATTCTATATAATTTGTCAATTTTGATTTTTTCTTCAATAATTTGGTTTTTCTTTTGTTTTGTTCCTTTTTTCTGCACGAAACCACTAGCTAAATCTATAAATATTATTTATTTCGCACATGTATACTTCTGCATGACTCATATAGCGAGAATAAAACATATATTATACACATCAAAATCTATCTAAACAAAAATAAAGAGAAACAACCATCTTTTTTCTACTTATTTCGAAATATTATGTTGAGATTATTTTAATGTTTGCAATATAGATTTATTCTCGCTGCATGAACTGTGTTAGAGAACATCAATGTCAAAAAATATTCGATAGGGTTATTGGCTTTTGGCAAAAAAAAAAAGACCAAAACAAAAAATTCTAAATTACTGGATGTAATTGATAAGTTATGTGACTAAAACAAAAAATATATCAACTTCCAATACTAAAATTGCAATTTCCCACAAGAAACTTTAAATAAAAGAAAAAAGTGTTAACAAAACAATTATCATGTTGAGGAACAATAGATATTGATCAATGTGTAGAGCTGAACTGTTATACAATTTAAAATATTTAAGTTGTACAATTAATCACCCAAATATTCACTTGTGACTTTTAATCACCCTGATCAAACATATGGGAGGTTTTGGAAATCTAACAACTCTAAATTAGCCACATAACACACAGTGAAATTCATCCATATTTATCTGTAAAATTAATAAGTTGCACTTCAAAATTAGCTAATTAAAATACAAAAGTAAGATGAAAAATATTGATGAATTTGTAAAATCTCTTACATTCTCATAATGCACTACTACAACTACCACGGCCGCATCAGCCCAAATCCTACTTAATACCACCTAAATCAAATCCGTCGCCTAAACAAATAATAAACTTCTAATTTCATTACATTGGTTCATGATAGGCAAATATAATTTTTCCTTAATAGAAGAAAAGTCAACTATAACAAGGAGAAAACAGTCAATTCACCTAAACCAAACCAATTTTAAGATTCATGGCTCCCAAAAGAGTTGACTTTCAGACTGGTTTTTTGTGTCCCAATTCTCCATCTTCCACTATTAGAACTCATGCCCACAAATTTCCCTCCCTTCTACTCCTGATCTTGATTGTAATCCAGGAGGCAGGGGAAACCAATGGATCGAAACAAAAGCGCATTTCTGATCGGAATAGTAGGTGGGATAATCACGCTTTCTGCTTATTCTCAGACTTTCATGTCTCCCACAAAAAGTGATCTTTGGCCTTCTTGTTAGAGAAGGCATTCTCTCTGTTTGATGAGCTTCTTGTCCCATTGGAGGGTGGTGTAATTTTAGTTTTACTGTGTTTGTTCTACATTTTGTGCTTTTTCATTTCGATGTGATCGATCTTGGGATTTGTGGATGTTGATGATCTTGCACCACCAAATGCTGTGGTTCACGTTCTATTACAATTTAGTTAGCATACATGTTGCAAGTTTTTGGTTTGTGTTGCAGAACATAACCAAGAATACTTCATTTGCTACGATGAATATTTCTAATCTTGGAGGATTTCTACCAAAGCCATGCTTGTATATTTTACACGGAAAGTGCGTTGTTTGATTTTCTCTAGCGTCTCAATTAAATGGTCTTTAGTTTATCTCTCTATAGGTGTCGATTTTGATCGATATGATACAACAACACAATCAAGCAATAACTACTATATATATACACCAAAAATGTAGCAAGTGTTTGAAAATTAAGCACAAACCATAATAAAGATGATCCTTCTATGCTTCTAATAAATCACCTCTTAATTAGACATTCCATTTAATGTAAAATATCGGAAGTTACAGAAGCATCGACGAAACTATGGCTCAATACCTCGAGAAAAAGTAAATAAATAAATGTGTAAACCGCGATTTGAGTATGGCCAAGCAACTTCAAGCACAATTGATATGAGAACAAGTGCCAAGCAACTTCAAGCACAATTGATATGAGAACAAGTGCATCGATCATCTCAGTTGCAAGCACTCCGACGTCATCAGTAACTATTTATCCCGCCGCATTGTTCTTGCATTAACTGAATATCCACAACGGGGATATTTTGATTCACCGTGAATCTCACAAAAATATCCAAGGAAAACATCCTCAGCGTGCTAGCCAATATATGAAGATGCCGGAAACATACAACCACCTTCGCATGAATATTATATGGACACGAATCGCATGTAATATACAAGATAAAATTACAAGGAAAATAAAATCATGCATGCATAAATCTACGGCTTTAGACATGAAGGAATGGTACCAAAACCATTTGGGTGGGAGTCAGGGTTGTTAACAACTTACCAGGCCTACGGTGGACATTAGAAGAGACAAAACTGTGATGGGCAAGTGGCAAGTTTACCTGCTGACATCACAACCGGTCTCTACAGTCCATTAAACCTAAAATGCAGATATATATGTTGAGTAATTAGAGACAGGTAACGATTTGTTTATCGGTAAGACTGAATGCTGGCAAGAGATCCTCAGCCAATCATAGTCTAATTCTTCTCAAACAAAATAGAATTGCCGAAGCCCAAACAAAATAGACAAAAGACTTCCCAATAATGAACAACAATAACGGAGTCAAATGGCCAATAGATTAGTTTCAAATAGCAATACTCAAAGAATCTACAAATATGCTGGAGATAGAATATGCAAGCAATCACATAAGCCAACACATGACATGAGAAATAACTAGCATTGACTCTACAGGAAACCAACAAGCATATACCACCCTACACATACAGCTGAGAAGAATGAAGTCATCTGATACATCAGTAGGAAAACATAAAATAGAGATTGGCAGCAGGTTCTTGGGAGCAATACAGATTAAGCTTGGTGATGTATGGTGCCAAAACGTGACAATTTCAAGGGGTAAGTCTTCAGATATTGGTCCTCATTTAGAAAAGCATCAAGGTGGGCCACAGTTAATCGAAACCCTCTATCAACTGGACTTTGGGTTAAGGTGGATGGCTTCATCAATATAGGCAAGTGACTGACTTCGGGCTTCAGATATCTCAGCTGTTATATTGTGAAGGGAAATGAAACAAAGGTAAAAGAATAGCATCAGTCAACTGGGTCAACGGTATGACAATCGAGGCAACTTGTCAAAATGCTTCAGTGCAGTGTTACTTCAATACAGATAAGTAGCAACAGAAGCAAGCGGAGACATAATATGAAAAGTGATATCATGGTCTACCTGTAATTTTACTACAAAGCTCTAGTAATCATAGGTTCTCCCACGTGAAACAGGACTACGTGCAGAAAACCTGGTTAAGGAATGGAAAATCAGGGATCGGGAACATATAGAAGTTTCAATGACAGATAAGGCAGTTATGCATTTTAAGAAGATTGGAAAAAAGTCAATTTTCCTAATAACAATAAAAAAGTCCCAGAGCCCACATCAATAAAGAAGATGAAACAATCAGGTTATTCGGTAGTCTAGCACAAACTCGAGGACATAAACTCTAGAAAAATCCATCCCAGTACATGCTTTTCCTCTTAAAGTCTCAAGAAGAACACGATTAACGCTCTCAACTGGTTACACCTCTGAGATACAAAACCCAAAAGAGCAAAGACATTAAGTGAATAAACAAAAAGAAGAATGCAACAAATCTTACCCAGAACCAACAGATCGCCCTGCGTAATAGCCTCCATATGCTCCATAAGCACTGCCGCCGCCACCACTCTGCAGATGGTGGGAAATGTGATCACAACGCAGAACAAGAAAATAAATGGAGAATGATGAATGCTCATGCTTTATCTTTAGTTATGAGAGTATAAAAAAATTTACCCGAGGACCACCATAACTATCCGCTGGTGCTAAATCAGCAGTACGACCATATCCACCAGAATAAGAGTACCCTCGCTCACGGTTCTTAGCATCCCTGTTTCCATATTTCAAGCTGTCTGAACCATCCACTGATATGGAAAGATATGGGACAAAAGGCATAAATGCAGACATAGCACCCTCTTTTTCAAAAACGTTAGCCCTCAAGCGTGAAATTACTTGTCTAAGAGCATCCTTGGCGACATCAGGATCTCCAGAAATCTGCTAATAGAAAAGCACAACATCAGCTACATTCAGTTATTTCTTTTATGGTCCAAGCCAATCCATGGATTGTGCTTCCTCTCCTTCATTTACATGGCTTATTTTTATTTCACACTGGTTCTGCTAAGGCTGAGGAGAGACCACAAACATTAAAAGTATACACCACATTACTATTCTCGTAATTACTCTAGCAGTTGAGATAATCTTAAGAAACTTAAAATAGAGCAATGCAATAGTGGTCACACGCATTCCAAAGAAGATACCAGTTACTTAACAAGTATAAGGGTTACAAGCTGACACCAGTTATGCTTGAACCTAGAAAAGTGCACTTAATGCTAATTAATAAAAATCACAACAATGCCTATCAGTTCACCTGCACCATTTCCTCATCTTCAGAAGCAACCTTAGGCAGGTTTTCTTTCGACAGTATGCGAATATTAGCCTTGGTCACTTTCCTCATCTCTGAAATTATGGACCCTCCTTTTCCAATGAGACAGCCAATTCGGGAAGTAGGAACAAGTAACCTGGTCATAAAAGAAACAAGGCCAGAGTCTCTTTCGACTTTTTCACTGCATCTAGGCTGCAAACGTAGAGCAGCATCCATTGCTGGGGAAAAAGTATCTTCATAAATCTAAACCAACAAAACCCAAGAATTAGTGACAATATAAGCTAATATACCAAAACCACGATCCAGATAATTAAACTATATGTTACCTCTTTTGTGGAGATAGATATCAAGCAATCATCTCCCTCAGCAGCAGAGCTATCAACTTTAACAGTTGCCCCAGAATCCTGCCTTACTTGATTGATTACCGTGCCACCCTTGCCAATGACACCCCCTATATTAGCAGTTGGACACACCAAGCGAATTGAGAATTCTCTTGAAGATGTTTCATTCCTAGGAGCTGAGTAAAGAGACTGAGGCCACTCGGACCTTTCACCCTTGTATCCCCCATAGAGCCCAACAAGTGGAGTTAATCCCATGATTGGAGCACCAGCACCAGAACCCAAAACTGAACCACCAGAAGGATACCCAGTACGAGCAGAAGAAGAAAGCAAATGCTGAGATCGAGATGGATTGTCATGCAGGCGAGATGCAATCTCATACAGAGCTTTCTTCAACACAGAAGCATCGCCTGATATCTAGAGTAGCAAGAAAAGAGGAAGGATCATTGGACTAAAAAATGGTTTGAGTTGAATCACGGACATTTTTCATGAACAAAAAGGAATGACAATGAATGGTGCACTAGAACCAAAAACACAATCGCAACTCAGAACATCGTCGATCTAAAATCTAAGAATTACCATTGCAAATGAGAATAAGAAACAAGGAGCTAAAAAAGACAAACTGAAATGCATCACCTAAATCGTCCAAAGGTAACATTAGTAATCTTGCTAGAATATGATAAGTGCTACAGCCACGTGGCTCTGAACTATAAAATAATAATTAACCAAGATATAAACAAAAGAATACGTGGTTTTGCACGGGCATCCGCATCCCACAGTACCTGGACAAGTTCATCTGAACGCAATGCACATGCTGGCAAATGATCATCCTTTACAATTCGAATCTGTGCCCCAGTTTCACTGCGAATGCTTTGAACTATCTGTCCACCCTTCCCAATTATGCAACCAATCTGATCAGAAGGTACCAGGAGTCGAACTGTAACTTGTGGGTACTCTTCTGAGTCCTCAACCATCGCATCCTCAGCAATGATCCTATCATGTACCCTAAAAAGGGCAACTTGAGCAGGACAAAGATGACTATCGAATCCATCGGAATCGCTACTCTCCTTGCTAGCACTGTATATGGTAATGACACGTTCCTCGGATCCTGCGACAGACTCACCAATTTGGATCTTCGATTTAGTGTCAATTCTTAATTGTTTAACAATTTCTCCTCCCCTTCCAATAATACTTCCAATTTTCTTCCCTGGGCACAAATAGCGATACACAGTGTCATCAGGACCTATATGAAAGGGATCTTTATCCATTCCAGATTTTCTTCTTTTATTCCCGTCATTTTCGGCAAAATCAGACTGGGAATGGGGTCGTTTGCCATAGTTATTCCTCTGACCGGTCATCCTGATATTAGATATTGATGACATTCAAATAAGCACATGATTAACAGACAAGAAAAATACAATACTAAAGCATTGAAAAGGTTGCTAACGTGTCTATATAAGGGTGCCCGTGATCACATAATCTTACTCAATCGCAATCCAAGGCCAAAGAACACCAAATTAAAGGTTCTCAAAATCCCATGTGGTATCGACAAGCAGCAGCCGCTATCAAGATCACAACTTTTCACCAGAAAAGTCATTAATCTCTATTATCACTGAGAAATTAATTAGAGTATTGGGTAGTGACATAGCAAAGGCTCCCGGTCTTGCTGGATATCGGGAAGAGAAAAAAACAAAGAAAACCAGGCACACGGTCCTAGAAACTAAAATTTATAGATTGATTAAAAAAGTCAACTCTTTTTTCTCTTAACTGAAAACAAACTAGCGTTGCCCAAGTTCCGTACAGCCCAAAACTAGGAATCGACTCAACACCCTCTAATGGTAGTACCCAAAACTCATAGCCGATTACCCACAATAATAACAAAGAAGAATAATTAGAGAAGATGTCTAAGTGTGAGCGTAGCAGAAAGATAACAACTCGAGAATTATATGGTGAAAAGATCTAAGAATCACATGATTACGTGAATGAAATAGCCGCGATACCATCGAAGAACCGATGTACACAGAAATTGAAAGGATTGCCCATTATACCTGTGGATCACACAAGAATTCTAGCGATAGAGGGGGATTCCCGGAAATGCGACAGCAAGTTCAGCCATGGTGCAAGAAAGTATCTAGGGTTTTTGACCAGACCGGACGGTAACGTGATGTACCAGCTGCATATGTCATAGATAATAATTTAATATTTTTTTTAAAAAACACACAACTAGATGATTGTATATCATCTATTATCTTATACTATATAATTATATTAATCTATTTTTTCCCACGATTATAATATGATCATTATTTAAAATATTAAAATTAAATTTTAGTTTTTTATATTTTCTATAATATTATTGTTTTTAAATATAAATTAAATTAATTATAAAAACACTGTAAAAATAAATATGTGCCAAACGTGAATGTCTCTTATAAAGACAAAACCGACATTAACTTTTTCCCCCTGAAATTGTCTTTACATAATATAAATATTACATTTTTTATTTGGGTAAATTTCTAAAAAATACATCTGTACATATTTAGTTTAAGATTCAGTACCTAGATGATTTTTTTTACAAATCAGTACCTGACAACACTACAAACTTAGTTTTAACTTCCTACAAAGATAAATTTACATTTTGCCCTTTTATTATTTAAATAAATATATAATTCTATCAACAAATTAATTGTGTGTTTTCCATCTACCAAAATATTAGTACCTATTATGAAATTTCAGATACTTGATTTTGTTATTTGAATACTCCAAATGTGTAAAAAAATACTATATTTTCGAACAATCACCATAAATTCGGTTATTGTTGGTTTTTCATTAAAAATGCATTATGATGACTTATTCATGTTATTTTATTTTTTAAAAAATATAGTTGCTCACTCATCATGAAATAAGATTTTGTACTTATTTTGACATATAAAGTATCTATTTTGAAGTTCCATGATACTTGATTTGGCTCTTTAAATACTCCGAATGTGTAAGAAAATACGAAGATCACAATAAATTCAGTCATTGTTTGTCTTTTTATTAAACGTGTATTTGGATGATATATTCATCTCATTTAATATTTTTTGTAATTTTTGTAAAAAAAAAAAATTTAAATTCTCAACTAAGCATGTAAATTTTAAAATACTTAGTTTTACTTGATAAATACCTATTTTGAGTTTGCACATACTTGATTTCGTAAATGAGATACTCACAGTATGTATTAAAATACTGGATATTCGAATAGACAACGTAAATTCACCAAGTATTGGTATTTCAATAGAAAATGTATTTGAATGACATATTCATCTCATTTACTATATTTTTTTGTAAAAAAAAATTCTCAAATAAGCATGAAAATTTTAAAGTACTTAGTTTTACTTGAGAAGTACCTAATTTGAGTTGACAAATACTTGATTTCGTAAATGAGATACTCACAATATGTATTACAATATTAGGTATTCGGATAGGCGACGTAAGTTTTCCAAGTGTTGGTATTTCCATGGAATATGCATTTGGATGAGAAGTACCTAATTTGAATTTGTAAATACTTGATTTGATATAGGAGATACTCATAATATGTAATAGAATACTGGATATTCAAATATGCAATGTAAGTTCACCAATTGTTGGCTTTTCATGGAAGATGCATTTGGATGACATATTCATCTCATTTAATATATTTTTTGTAAAAACAAAAAAATAAATTCTCAAATAAGCATGAACATTTTAAAGTACTTAGTTTTACTTGAGAAGTAGCTAATTTGAGTTGACAAATACTTGATTTCGTAAATGAGATACTCAAAATATGTAATAAAATACTGGATATTCGAATCAACGTAAAATCTCCAAGTGTTGGTATTTCCATGGAATATGCATTTGAATGAAAAGTACCTAATTTGAGTTTGCAAATACTCGATTTGGTACAGGAGATACTCATAATATGTAATAGAATACTGGATATTCGAATATCCAACGTAAGTTCACCAAGTGTTTGTTTTCCATGGAATATTCGTTTGAATGACATATTTATATCATTTAATATATTTTTTGTAAAAAAAAAATAAATTCCCAAATAAACATGAAAATTTTAAAGTACTTTTACTTAAGAAGTGCATAATTTCATGTTGCAAATAATTGATTTGGTATATGAGATACTCATAATATGTAATAGAATACTGGATATTCAAATATCCAACGTAAGTTCACCAAATGTTTGTTTTCCATGGAAAACTCTTTGGATGACATATTCATCTCATTTAATATCTTTTTGTAAAAAAAAAAATTTCTCAAATAAGCATGAATATTTAAAAGTACTTGATTTTACTTGATAAGTACCTGATTTCATATTGCAAATACTTGATTTGGTATACGAGATACTCATAATATGCAATAGACTACTTGATATTCGAATATGCAACGTAAGTTCACCAAATATTGATCTTTCCATTAAAGATGCATTTGGATTACATATTTATCTTATTTAATTTTTTTTAGTAAAAAAATTTTCTCAAATAAGCATGAAAATTTTAAAGTACTTAGTTTTATTTGAGAAGTATCTAATTTGAGTTTGCTAATACTTGATTTCGTAAATGAGAAACTCACAATATGCATTAAAATACTGGATATTCGAATATACAATATTTCCATGAAAATTAATTAAGATACTTATTCATGTCATTTAAATAAATAAACATAGTTCATTATTCATCACGGACTAATTGGGAGATGCATTATGAACATAATTCGTAAATGAGCTTAAAGTTTGCATTTTAAGCATACCTATCGATTCTTGAATTAATGATTTATAGAACATTCATCAATACTAATTGACAATACTTTTGATATTCATTGAATGACTTATTTGACAATTATATTTATTTGACATAAAACTTATTTGTAATTATTCATTATACTTATAATAATTTTTTCTTTATACTTATGAGTATTAATTTATAATATCATTA
>NW_027359503.1:0-274 GCF_012295235.1 Primulina huaijiensis | reverse complement strand
AAAAGTCACCCTTTCTCCGCCGCCCAAGCTCCGTCGTTTTCTTTTTCCTATCGGGACGACCCTGGTGTGGTTTTATCATTTGAAATTATATGAAGATAATATGCTAAATCTGGGCCGGCCTCGATTGTTTTCAGACTTCCATAGGGAGAGTGCATGTGGGTGGGGGAACTTTAACAAATCTATTCGTTCAAATTTAAAATATTAAATTTTTTTAAAGAAAAGGGTTTTGTATAATTGCATGATAATAATTTTTATAAATTTTAAGTTTCTTGGT
>NW_027359502.1:0-565 GCF_012295235.1 Primulina huaijiensis | reverse complement strand
TCTTTTATTATTTTGTTAAATTGATAATATCAATTTAAGATTTTGTATTTCTAGATTAAAAGATTTTACTTGATTTATTTCTAGATTATAATTTTTTGCTTTATTTATTTCTAAATGATAAGATCTTGATTGATTTATCTATAGATAATATAAGATTTGTTTTTAATATGATTTTTATCTCCAAGATATTTTATCATTGTTTGAAAGTGTTTTATAACTAATGAAAATATTGTTTCCATATTTTATAGGACTCTTTTTCTAGGTCAAGCATGAAATATAAATAATTGAGCTTCACAGCCGTACAGGGGTTGGTGTGGAGAGAGAGAAAAAAGCTTTAGAGAGAGAAGAGCTTTGGAGAGAGAGCAAAGCTAGACTCTTCGTGGAGACCTTTTTATGATCTTTTGAGTGATCTTTTGGAGAGTCTCCTTTCGTGGAGAGTGTTCTTTTGTGTCTTCGTGAGCTTTCTCGTGTGTGATCTCTGCGTGGTTCTTCGTGGACTTAGTGCATAGTCCTTTTACAGATATTACTGAAGAATATTTTTAATGTTGAAGACTTTGTGTGATTG
>NW_027359501.1:189171-242168 GCF_012295235.1 Primulina huaijiensis | reverse complement strand
ATTTTTTGGACTTCGAGACAGTTGTTGTTTTGGTTCATTTCGATAACATGATCACTTCTTTATTACATTTTTATGCTACTTGAAACTTGGGTCATCTGTCGGTGTCTTTTAACTAATATTATACAAATGTCTTAAATTTGAGACGAAATCTTGATCGGTTTGAGAATCAATCGTAACAGACTCTTCTTCAACTCAAAAAAATGTTCACATGTTGGTTTTGGGTATCATGAAACAATATCTAAAAATCGAATATTGACATGATATCTAACAGATGTCATTACCGCAACCTCAACTCTTAGGAGGTAAAATCTTGTATAAAATTTTCTATGAGTTTTTTTTTTTAAAAAAAAAAAATTTAAGGGTGTGTAAAAGCAATAGTTGATAAATAATTAGCATAAAATTTTCGAGAAAAAAAATGATATTTACACACGTGAGTTTAATATGGCTACTCCGCGGGAGATCTTGTGTGACGGGAAAATGAATCGCCAGGAATCTTGGATATTTAGTGGGAACAGATTCTGTTTCATTTGTGGTCCGAAAGTGAGTCACCTCCAACTCCTGGATTAATTAAATAAAAAACAAAAAGTTCCAATTTTATAAGTTTTCTAACTAAATTTTGCAAAAATAAAAATAAAATTTATATACTTTGTGTTAAATCACCAAAAAAAAAGTTCTCTATATTTTTAAAATTTTTCTTAATTGATTTCTTTTGCCGAAAAATTAACGAGCTAAAAACCCGACGTATTTGCGAATTTTGAAATCTGTTTCTAAGATACATTTGTCCTTCGAGCAATGCCATGTTAACAAAAGAAGTTTAATTTTGAGGATAATTTCGAAACAAAATAAATCCCAACTGAAATTCTTGAGAAGAAAATAAATTAGAAATAAAAAATATGGGAATAAAACAATTTTCTAAATTTATATTAATTATTATATTATAATTATAATATTAAAATATATAAGTTTAAAATATAATTTAAAAGTGAGGTGATAATTTCCATTATTAATTAGGCAATGCCTTCATTTTACGAACCACGCAACACTATATAATAAGCTCTAAAAGCAATCATTTAATTATCTATATTATCTATACTATATTATTAAGTCTGAGACACTTAGAATAAATAATTTTTGGTGTCATGGTCTGTTTTAATAATTATATATATTAATAAAATGTTAAAATTTTAATGTAAGTTACATGTAGCTCAGCGGATAGAGTTTCTGTTTCTTAGACATTAAGTTATAGGTTCAATTCTTACTCGGTCATTTTTTTATTCCTTTTTTTTCTATTTATTTTTTAATTTATATCCAAATTGCAGTATAGTCCCTCACTATTTCTTATAATGAATTATTTTGATCCTCATTTAATTATAAATCAAATGAATGATAAAAAATATTATACAAGCATGCGTTTCGGTGCACTAATATATATAATTTGTGTTAATCAAATTGCGATAATGATGGACTAATACGAGTGTGAGTTGTGTACAGCCTAACAAACAGCTTTTAATTAACTATTTCAACCAAATCACAATAACTAATATTAATTAAATATGCACTTAATTAATCACACGTTTTTTTTGGATGATTTTTTAAATATATAATAATATTAAAATCTCGAAAAATAAATCAAAAGGCAAAAGTTGCACTACAACTGGAAGACTGCTAATTCTTCTTTGCTTGCCACTTTACACCAGGACTAGGAAACAAGCCGCATTTTTATGTCGCATCAAATTTACAAGTACTCGATGGATCATGTGTTTCAGACACTCCCCCTCCCCCGCGCTCGCGATGCTTGATATTTTGGGTGTACCATATACAAATCAATGCTGAGTCGCAAATACGCGACATCCATGACGAAACTTAAAAATAAAAAATTCCGAATCTTGGATGAAACACAGTTACGTTTCATTGTAGCTAAAAAAGTCACGATTATAAAGTGTGAGAAATGAGAATAATCCATTATTTTTTTACGAGAAAATACATTCACCCATATGTTTATTTGAAGGATATATATAAAACAACTTGGCACAACCCTAATTGGATGCCCGAACTCGACACGATCGGATCATACAATTATGAATTAGGCTCATTTATATAGGTTGTAATGTGATCAATAAAAGAACTAAATGGGGACTTTTTGATGTCTTTGTCCGAATGAGCCCAAATTAAGTGCGACCCAATATTTGATGTTCCTCCATAGTTGAGATGTCATAGGGTTGGCGTTCATGACCTTGTCCAAGCCAACCTCTTGGAAAATATATATCATTAGCCATATCTAGTTGTGCAATCATCTACTCCGTATTCCATCGAGGCATCCCGATTCATCGGGCTCGACGAATGCCACCTCCGACTTTGTCGAAACTGCAGTGATGTTGATGCATCATCAGGTTTCCCTAATCATGTTAGGCAAGAGATGAACAAAGGCTTAGTCTTCTGAGAAACTGATTTTTTTCCACAATTTTTTAAAAATCCAGACAGATAACATATTAGTTGAAATCGTGCATAGTCTCATTAATTCTAAAAACTTATTACACTTTAATTATAAAAAAGTAACAAATAATGCAAAATTCAAAGGAAAACAATCACACTACTAGCATGGGAAAAAATATATATATTTCCCAAATGGAAACCTCTCCGTTCCTTAAATCAAGCTTGCATGCAATTCTCATTGACAAAACAAATCGTACAAACTTTAAACAAAACCATACTATAAAAAGAAACAAATCACCAACACTCTCAAAACTCGATACTATATATTCTGGGTTCGAAATTAAGCTGATCAAGCTCGTGATAAATGGCTAAACGTACTCTAATAGTTATCGCATTTGTTGCTATCGTTTTCGTTTCGGGTTGGACGCATCGGGTCGAGGGGCAGTTCCAAGAAGTAGGAGAATGCTTGATAAAGTGTGGGGAGGAATCAACTATTTGTTCTACTCGTTGCGGAAGCAACAAGAACCAGGCTCTCACCTGTTACGAGAATTGTGGTGCTGTGGATATTACTTGTGTCAGTTCTTGCTTAACCCATACCAAACAAGATGTGCTTTCTAAGCCAAAAGTGTGATTTATTTTTAATCCCACGTAATTTAGCAATAGCTATGAGTAAATTAATTAACCAAAATGAAGCGTAATATAATAAAATTGTAACCGATATGGGATTATTATCATCTATTACTACTTCATGAATTATTACTTTTATAAATGAAGAATTAAGGCACTATTAAATATTAATAAAGTACGTCTCTTGCATGGTCTCTTTTATATAATTACCACGCCTGATACAATTACAAATGTTATCGCCAATTATTTTCACGTCTCATATTACTTATTTGGTCAGTTTGAATTAAGAAATAATAACTGAATATATATATATATATATATATATACATTTTTTTTTTATCGAATTCGAATCTTTTAGTTATTCTTTTCAAACAAAAAACATAATAGATATTTAATATTTTCATATTATAATTATGAAAAATAGTTTTTTTATTCAAGAGAAAATGTAAAACTAATAGGAGCCCGTGAACCATTTTTGTATGACGATGAAACTCTTAGCTTTTTTCGATGGAAAACAATCAAAGATTTGAGAGGAAAATTGACGAATATGTAAAATTGATAATTAAAGGTAAAAATTTAGGACTTAATTAAAATAGACCTAACATTTGCCTGTGTTTGGAGAAATTTCACGGTTTTTTAATTTTTTTGTTTAACAAGTATTTCAACAACGCTAAAAGTATAACAAATATATAATATATTTATAATAATTATATTATATTGAATTTATCAAGAGATTTTTATAAATAGACTTTTTTATTGAATTTTTTTTTTATCATAAAATCGTTATACAAATCTCGTTACGATATTTCATATATATGAGCATGTTAAGGTTGGACCCGCACCCGCACTCCCGCAGCAGTTGCCTTTCTAATTGATAAGCGACTTCTCAGCTTCTTCCTCGATAACCCCCGTCTAACAGTAAAAATCCCCTGTAGTTGTTGAGCTGTATATTCAAGTATGATTAGCGATTAACAATATATCAAATTAAAACTTTTTCATTAACAATATTACATTGCGACATGTATGTTCTAACATAATTTAGTCTTTCACATTTCAAATTATTAATATTATTAAGGTATCACATTCGATCTTATATTATAATATTCGGTCAATTAAATATAAATTCTACTAGATAAACCCTTGAGTTGAATGCAGTCAACTAGATAAATCATATTAGAAAAACGTTGTGTAACAGACTCGTCCAAAAATATGTTGGAAAAAACAGAACATATGACTTATTGGTCACAAGTACACGAACTCCACAATTTATCAAATATTAGAAGGGTAATTTAACTTGAGACCGAAATTCATTACGTTACTTTACTGGAGGCCTTTTTCAGAGAACCCCTCTATTTCAATTTGACAGCCGTAATTTCTATAAGATAAAGGGCAACTTATCAAATCATTGAATGATTGTTTAAGAAAAAAGGGCATCGAAGTGAAGAAAATGATCAGTTTTGTCTATGTTATCCTGTTATGATTGAACTTAATTTGGATACCCAATATATATTCGTGTCTCGAAAGTGAACGTTTGATCAATGATCATGTGTTCGATTCCTCTTATCAGCACTTGCTCGGATGAGCCGGTTGCATTGGACTTGCCTAGTACGGTTTGCTCGACTAGCGCATTCTGCAGGCTATTAAATTATCCTAGGATTTATCGAATGTCCGTTGACAGGTAACGACTGGTGAATGAGTTTCCACAATATTAGAAGTATATAAACTTAAAACACAACATTAAAAAAAGAACATATATATCTGTATAAACAAAGAAGGGTTTTACATTTTTATAAACAATATTCTTGAATCTTACAACTCTAAGGAACCTCATTTGTACCATACAAGAACCTGTTCGATTGACAAGTCGAACCTCTGACGGCAGTGAGTTGATACCCATACAATATTAACTATTACTTTTTTCATTTAGACAATGGATGTGTATAAGAATCTTCGAAACTCGAGCATAAATGAGTTTATACCTAAGATTTAGCTATTGAAAGAATTAATGTAAATCAACATATAAAAATAATGCATATAGAACTTACATCTAAAAAAAATAGTATATAGAGTATACATATATTTTAATCGACTCTTATCAAATAGGTTATATGATCATGTGTGTGGGTAGATCCGAGCCGGATTTGGATCCTCTAATGTGTTAAAAATGCAGCATCAAGTGATGTGCACTTTTTACAAGAGATGATCACATGATCATCTCGTTTAATCTGAGAACTTTTAAAATTTATCTCATGTGGGGTGATGTCCACAAAATGATCATGTGATCATCTCGTGTAAAAAATGTACTGCTCCAAATGCTGTATTTTCAACATAGCAGAGGATCAAAATCCATCCGAGCTAGGAATTTTGAAAAGTTCCTTAATGTACTGGAAATGAGAGAGTTGATCTGAGAAAAGAAACATGGAGTTTACGGGCAATTGCACCTAATCAACCTGCTCCTCTAGAAAATTATATATGTATGGTAAGCTTGCAACTTGCTGAGTAATTGGCTTTAATTTGTTTACTTAAAAAGTAGAATGTATTGCTGAATCAGACATGATTCTAACTTCACTTCTACTCAAGAACCAAATAAATTAATCCTCAAAATGTTTCTAAAGTTTAATCAATTTCCTCATCATCCTGCCGCACTTGCATTTGATCACCCCCTCAGGCCTCCCTATATCTCTCAACTTTTCCCTCTCCAGAGTGTCCATCTTCAGCTTTTTTTGTGATGGGCACACCAAGACCTTCGCGTGGGAAGCTGCCTTTATCGGTTCTTATCGTTGTAGTTTGTGGTGTTGCCTTTTTTGCCCTTTTGTACACAGAAAGAATCAGCTCCCTTTCATCCAAGTTCAGGTTTAAGCCTTGTGCTAAGAGAAAGGCTGCTGAGAAGTCTGTGTCAGGTGTATATGTGTTATTCTGCTCAGTTTCTTGTTTTCGTTTTTATTTAGTTTCCATGTCTGAAAATCTTAAAAATTTGTCCTTTGGTTGTATTGTAAAGGTGGGAGATATGTTCATGCTAGTGCATTGAATTATGCAGCCGATGATCGGTTTGAGTTTGATCCAAAAGAGTGCAGCCTTGTCGATGGAAAATGGATGTTCAACCGTTCGATTAAGCCATTGTACTCAGACAGGACATGCCCATATCTGGACAGGCAGGTTTCATGTGTCAAGAATGGACGGCTGGATTCGGATTACAGGCACTGGGAATGGCAGCCTGATGATTGTTTCTTGCCTAGGTATTGTAGTAATTATCATCTACAAACGGCACTAAACTGACCATAAAGCAATATATCTTTCATTCTACATTAATTTATTGTACATTTGCATCGCCTCACGTGTAAGTTGGAGACTAAAAGAATACATTATGCTGAATTAATACTCAAAGACTAAGTTGCTCTGGTATTAAGCAACAAAAACCTAGCAAACTTAATCAAACATAAAGAGGATTGCGATCAAGGGGGTTCAAACACTAGCTGTGCTACCACTCCGGAGCTGAGTTCTCCCAAAACCTTGAGCTACCATGGTCCAGCATTAGTTATTGTTTGTTAATAATTTTCTTTCCCAGGTTCAATCCTGAAACAGCTCTGCGTAAACTTGAAGGGAAAAGGTTAATGTTCATTGGGGATTCTTTGCAAAGAGGACAGTGGCAATCCTTCGTTTGCCTCGTGGAGTCTGTGATACCAGAAGGGAAGAAATCGATCAAACGAGGCCGTGTTCATACAGTTTTCAGAGCCAAGGTACATTAGAAGAATATGGACTGAATTTTATCATTGTACATATAGTCCTAGAACTGAACTGTTTTCTTGGTTTTTCAGGAGTATAATGCCACAATTGAGTTCTATTGGGCTCCATTTTTAGTGGAATCCAACACTGATTTGCACATTATAACAGATCCCAAAAAGAGAATTCTGAGAGTTGATTCAGTGGAGAAACATGCGAGACACTGGATTGGAGTTGATCTACTTGTGTTCAACACGTATGTTTGGTGGATGAGTGGCCTCAGGATCAACTCATTGTAAATTCTCTCCCTGTAAACTCTTTCCATTGAATAATGTACAAAACACAATACATATACATTAATCGCTGGCCTAATGAAGCGCAGATGGGGTTCGTTTGCAAACGGTGATGAAGGATATGAAGAACTAGATGCACCTGTTTCTTACCGAATAGGGCTCAAGACATGGGCAAATTGGATGGATTCAAACATTAATCCCAACAAAACTCGAGTTTTTTTCACTACAATGTCCCCTACGCACCAAAGGTAAGTTCATTTTCAGCACCTAATACTTTCACCAACCCATTGATAAATTGCAGAATGATCCACCCAAAAGACTAGTCTTTTCTTAAGTTTGTTATTCTATATCGATGTCCCCATTGAAAACCATGGTGCGATGCGAAAAGGACTTCCATCTAATGACACCTATCTATATTCACATTGCATCATAGTGAACTTATATTGATCTAGAAATATTGAACCAAATCATATCTATACGCTTACATACTACGGCAAAGCTGCCTTTCAGAAACTTTGCGCCCTTTTCATGTTTCAGGAGCGCGGACTGGGGGCACGAAAATGGGATCAAATGCTTCAACGAAACGAAGCCAGTGATGAAGAAACGACACTGGGGGACAGGCTCAGATAAACAGATCATGGGCGTCGTGAAAGACTTAATCCACCGGATGAAAATCCCTGTGATCTTGTTGAACATCACTCAATTATCAGAATACAGAATTGACGCACACTCTTCGATTTACACGGAATCGGGAGGAAGATTGTTGACAGATGACGAAAAGGCCGATCCTCTACACCATGCAGATTGCATACATTGGTGCTTGCCGGGAGTTCCTGATACATGGAATCAAATACTTTATGCTCATTTGTTGTAGCACATGTATTTAAGAAAATATTTGAACGATTGATGTATTTTTGAGTCATTTTGGCAACAAACATGCCAATGATGTATTGTGTTTTCGTTAACTTTGTAATTCTTTTGTATGACCATCTGTATGTCTGTTGATAAACAAAAACTTGTGTGATCATCCATGAAAAAATATTACTTTTTATGCCTAAAAGTATTACTTTTTATTGTGAATATCGATAGAGTTGACTCGTCTCACAGATAGAGATTCATGAGATCGTCTCACAAAAAAACTACTCTATTTTTAAATCAGACAATGATAAGAGTCGTACATTTATTTAAAAAACAAAGAAATATATTTAATATTTTGTGGGCCCGGTTTGATCCAATTAATTTTCACTCTAGAGCCCAACTCTTTACATAAGATTCGGCCCCCCCTAGCCCTAGCCAAGGAATCCATTTAAAGCAGGAGCAACGAGAAGCGATAGAATTTGTTCGTCAATCCAAACAACACAGGCCGCCTTTGAGAAGGATTCAGGAGTTAGGATTTCATTTCCCCGATCGCTTTCAGGTATTGGAAATGTGATCACGTCCTAATTTTATATGTCGCGTATTCCGATTATATATGTATATATCATCTGCTCTCTGGAATTAATTCAAAGCTGAATTTTTTCTTGCTTTCGTTTGAAGAATGGCTGGAGGTGGAAATTTCATTCACAGGGTAATATCTTATGTGGCCAATGAGCTTATTGTCAACGGTCTTGCCAACAGGTGAATCGATTTAACGTCAACCTCAATCTTTCTTTTCTTTTGTTGTTTGATTTTGAGTCGAGGGGTGTTGGCCGATGATGACTTCCGTAGGCTTGTAATGATTGCGGAGATGACCGCTATGTTTTTGCTAAATTTTATCGGTCTGAGGCTCCTGCTTTTTTGGGAGGATTTTTTTTATTGATTTCAGCATTTTGTGTCTGGCATTCTTTGCTTATTTCCTACATTGGGAGAGAAGTAATTTCATGAGAAATGTTCTGTTCCGATGGCCAAATTTTTTTTGCTGGGGGAACCCTCCTACCCAATTACCCCTGAATCAGATTCGAAAAAATTGTTTGCGTTCGTGGGTTGACAAAAGTTACATCTGGAATTTCTTAGGGCAGAATTTGTTAGGAAAAATGTCATGGGGCTATGGCTATGGGTTTGTGCAACATCCTTTCCTCAAAAAATTTGAAGAAATGTGGTTATTTTCTTAGTTTTCCCCCTCCTATATGTCCTGTTTGCCGATAACAACTATAATTTTTTGTTTGGGACTGGAGTGGAGGCTGTTTACTTTACTCTTGTATATTTCAGCATTGTTTCTCCTGACGTTTTATCTCCTTACATGTCCTAGTCCAAGATTCCAGAGGTTTGCTGTGAGGACGTCAAAGAAGATGGAGGAACTATCTGATATCGGTATCCAGATACTTCATGTGCATTTTGTTTTTGTTTCATATTTTGGGTGGCCTTGTACTAAATTCTATTTCCTGATTTAGCTGCTCAAAAGAAGAAAGAACTAGCTGAGCAAATCAAGGATGCGTCCAAGAACTTCGAGGTTTGTTTAATCACTTTTTGGCCTAGAATCTGCGTAGTATTTCCTAAAATCCTTCAATAACTTGAGTTCTGATATTGGATGTTTGACTAACCAGTCATCCAAGAACCAGTGACGCTTGTTACTGATGTATGGGCACAAGATTCTCGTTTGATATTGAAGAAGATGAAGCTTTGTCTAATCCAGTTAGAGCTGAGGTTTTAACCTGAATTTAACCAAGCATTTATGAGGAGTCCAAATCGGTCCCAATTATGTAGTGACAAACTAAAGATAATCTTCAAATCGAATGTTACTCGGCTGAGCTATCTTGGATAATGTGTGGTTGTGTTGATAATGTTGCATACCATAGTTTGTTATCGGTTCTTGTATCTCTTACTATTCATTTTCTGTGCTAGCTCCCAACCATACACTTTCGTTGAATTGTTTTCGTTGTCCCAAGTTGTCGATTCCATGTTTAGGGTTTGCTTCTCAAGTCTTGATGTCTCCAAACTATATATAGCCCATGATGTGTACATTATGTTTTGTATTGAGTATAGGAAGAAAAGATGTGTTATGAACTTTCGTTTTTTGCCTTACGGATTCTAAATTTCAAGGAGTTGAGGAAGTTACAGTAGTCAGAAGCTTTTGTCCTTGTATATAAAATAGCGTCCATGTTTCTTTAAATTTGTATGTGTTGAAAAATTATTTAAAAATGTGTTAAATATTTGTGTTGAAAATGTGAATGTTGAATGTTGAAAATTAGGTAAAATTAGGTGTTGAATATTGAAAATTAGTGTGTGATGATGTAGGTAATGATGTATTTTATTTTTGGATTATTTGTAAAAATTTTCTATAAATAGATCTCTCATTTGTGAAGAAAATCACAATTGAGTTGAGAGAAAAATATTATAAAGTGTGTAGTGTGATAATTTTGAGAGTTTGAGATTTTTACTTTTTTACCGTAAATTTTTACTTTTTCACAACACGTTATCAGCACGAAGCTCTAAAAGTCCTCCATATTTTTCCAAGCTCCGAACAGAAGAAAAAGGTAACAAAAGTAATAATATTTATTTTACTGTTATTTATTTATTGTTTATATATGTAATATATAATATAATGTTATTGTTAGAAATAATAAAAATAATTTTTTCAAAAACTTGTTATAAATCCTGGGAGGATGTTAAGACGACATCCCACACTCCCGGTAAGGGATACGACAAGTATAAAAGCCTATAAGGTTTTTTAAACAAAATAACTTATGACACCTAATTATAATAATGTGATATGATATACATAATTATTTAAATATGACTAATATTATATACACCATATTATTACCATAAAATTATACAAATACATACATTTATTTTCTTATACACCAACGGTAATAAACGGTAACAAAACGGCTAGTTTTTGCTCTATAAATACAATCTCACAAATACATTCAATCACTCCAACTTTCTCTTCTTCTCTAAAAATTATTCTTCATCAAATTTTCGAAGAAAAAAAGAAGATGGCTTTCACGAGGTTATTTTTAATTATTTTGGTTATCATACTCACCAGTCTTGTATTTATCGGAGAATATCCTCCTCGTGTGTTTTCTTTATTTTTACGAATACTTGTACTTGTTGTTTATCCATTACTTTGTATTGCAATATTCATTAACTAATAAAATGCATCGTAATTTTTAGTACCACCATGGCAAACTTGGCAAAGCTCGAATTCATCGCTCTTGATATTACTGGGAAAAACTATATGCCATGGACTCTTGATGTAGAAATGCATCTTGAGTCATTGGGTCTAAGCGAGACCATTAAAGAAAATGGTATATCTTCATCACAAGAAAAAGCAAAAGCTATAATATTTTTACGACGACACCTTGATGAAGGTTTAAAATGTGAATATCTCATCGAAAAAGATCCCATGGCTCTGTGGAAAGGATTAAAAGAGAGATTTGAACATATAAGGGAAGTTATACTTCCGACCGCCCGTGATGAATGGAATATGTTAAGATTCCAAGACTTTAAAAAAGTCAGTGATTACAATTCAGCGATGTATAGAATAATCTCGCAGTTAAAATTTTGTGGACATGAGGTTACAGAATCGGAAATGCTTGAAAAAACATTTTCCACGTTTCACGCATCAAATATAACACTACAGCAACAATATAGAGTGCGTGGATTTGCGAGATATTCTGAACTCATCGCCTGTCTTCTTGTGGCGGAAAAGAACAACGAGCTATTAATGAGAAATCATCAGTCCCGACCCACTGGATCAACAGCATTTCCAGAAGTAAATGCTGTAAGCAAAAATGAATTTAAACCTGGAAACCAAAATCAAAGTTACAGACAAGATTTTGGTCGAGGACAAAATCGAGGTCGTGGTCGTGGTCGTGGACGTGGACGTGGACGTGGAAGTGGTCGTGGTCGTGGACGCGGCCGTGGTTTTGAAAATAATCGAGATAGTTATTTCTATAACTCATCTCAAAAGAACGTCCCAAACCACCCACCGAAAAGGCATCAAGAGAATATGAGTGTTAATGAGAATCACTCAAAAAGATTTGAAAGTTCTTGTTTCAGATGTGGTACTCCAGGACATTGGTCCCGTATTTGTCGAGCCCCTGAGCACCTTTGTAAACTTTATAAAGAATCAATAAAGGGGAAAGAAAAGGAGACCAACTTTACTGAACACAGTGAACCTTTGAGTGGTTCAACTCATTTTGATGCTGGAGATTTTCTGATTGATTTCTCAGATAATGATCAATTTGATGGTGGAATAAATATGTAAAATATTTTATTTTTTATGTATTCGTATGATAATGTTTTATAGTGTGTTATATTGTATTGTATTTTATTGTCAATAATTTTATTTCATTGCATATTTTTTTGAAGTTCAAATATGGAAAATGCTACGAACCAAGCTGAAGTTTGCATACCTGATAGTGGTACAACGCACACTATCCTCCGAGATAAAAGATATTTCTTGGAACTAAAACCAACAAAAACAACGGTGAATACAATATCAGGTCCTGTAGACTTGATTAAAGGATGTGGTAAAGCACAATTTTTGTTACCTAATGGTACAAAATTTTTGATCAATGATGCTTTATATTCACCACAATCGAAAAGAAATTTGTTGAGTTTTAATGATATATATTCCCATGGGTATGATACTCAAACAATGAATGAAGGGAATGAGAAATATATGTGTCTTACCACATATAAATCAGGAAAGAAATATGTGATTGAAAAACTACCAATGCTCCCTACTGGATTGCATTATACACATATACGTCCCATTGAATCAAACATGGTAATTGATAATTCTTCAATATTAACCAATTGGCATGATCGATTAGGACATCCTGGTTCAACAATGATGCGAAGAATTATAGAAAATACACATGGTCATCCATTGAAAGACCAGAAGATCTTTCAGAATAATAAGTTTCAATGTAAAGCATGTTCTCTTGGAAAACTTATTATAAGACCATCACCAGCCAAAATCCAAACTGAATCACCAATGTTTCTTGAACGTATTCAGGGTGATATTTGTGGACCAATCCATCCACCATGTGGACCATTCAGATACTTTATGGTATTGATTGATGCCTCCAGCAGATGGTCACATGTATGTTTATTGTCAACTCGAAATGTTGCATTTGCAAGATTACTTGCTCAAATAATAAAATTGAGGAATCAATTTCCCGATTATACAATCAAGAAAATTAGACTTGATAATGCTGGTGAATTTACTTCCCAGACTTTCAATGATTATTGTATGTCTATGGGAATCATTGTTGAGCATCCTGTTGCTCATGTACATACTCAAAATGGATTGGCTGAATCATTGATTAAACGTCTGCAAATGATTGCTAGACCAATGATTATGAAAACAAAGCTCCCTATTTCTATATGGGGACATGCAATTTTACATGCTGCTTCATTAATTCGCATCAGACCAAGTGCATATCATAAATACTCCCCATTGCAGCTTGCATTTGGTAAAGAACCAGACATTTCTCATCTGAGAATTTTTGGATGTATGGTGTATGTGCCTATTGCACCACCTCAACGAAAGAAAATGGGACCTCAAAGAAAGATTGGAATTTATATTGGTTATGATAGTCCATCGATCATTCGATATCTTGAACCACAGACAGGCGACGTGTTCACAGCACGTTTTGCTGATTGTCATTTTAATGAGGAAATCTTCCCAATGTTAGGGGGAGAACAGAAACATACCGAAAAAGAAATTACATGGTATGTATCATCATTGTTACATCTGGATCCAAGAACAAAACAATGTGAAAAAGATGTACAGCAAATTGTGCACTTGCAAAGAATAGCAAATCAAATACCAGATGCATTTGCAGACACAAAAGGGGTAACTAAATCATATATACATGCTGCAAATGCCCCTGCTCGAATTGAAATTCCGAAGAAACAAATTGAAGATAGTCATGATGTCATTAAACGCCTGAAGCGTGGAAGGCCAGTTGGTTCCAAGGATAAAAATCCTCGAAAAAGAAAATTCATAGAGAAACACAATGATCACAAAATAGAGAATGATGTTCCTGAAGAAACACATAATGATCACAAAATAGAGAATGATGTTCCTGAAGAAACACATGATGATGAAAATGTTTTGTCAGAACCACAAACTGACGAGAATCATGAAATCTCTATCAATTATATTAATACTGGAAAAATATGGAACCGAAAAGATATAGAAGAAATTGATGATATATTTTCTTATAATGTGGCAATCGACATCATAAATGATAATGAAGATCATGAACCAAAATCTTTTGGTGAATGTAAAAATCGGCAGGATTGGATAAAATGGAAAGATGCCATCCAGGTTGAATTGGATTCGCTAAATAAACGTAATGTTTTTGGACCTATAGTCCTTACACCTGAAGGTGTAAAACCTGTTGGATACAAATGGGTTTTTATTCGAAAGCGAAATGAGAAAAATGAAATAGTAAGATATAAAGCTCGACTTGTTGCACAAGGTTTTTCTCAAAGGCCTGGAATTGATTATGAAGAAACGTATTCTCCTGTGATGGATGCAATTACGTTTCGGTATTTGATTAGCTTGGCAGTATCTGAAAATTTAGAAATGCGTCTTATGGATGTTGTTACAGCCTACTTATATGGATCACTTGATAGTAATATATATATGAAAATCCCTGAAGGATTTAAGATGCCTGAAGCACAAAGTTCAAAACCCAGAGAATGTTATTCTGTGAAATTACTAAGATCATTATATGATTTGAAGCAATCCGGCAGAATGTGGTATAATAGGCTAAGTGATCACTTGATGAAAAAGGGATATGTAAATAATTCAATATGCCCTTGTGTTTTCATTAAGAAAACAACATCCGGATGCGTAATTATTGCTGTATATGTTGATGATTTAAACATCATTGGAACAAATAAGGAAATTCAAGAAGTTGTGTCATACTTGAAAGAAGAATTTGAAATGAAGGATCTTGGAAAAACCAAGTATTGTCTGGGTTTACAAATTGAACAAAAAGAATGTGGAATATTTGTTCACCAGACAAATTATACAGAAAAGATCCTTAAACGTTTTAATATGGACAAATCAAATCCTTTAAGTACTCCAATGGTTGTTAGATCATTAAACATAGAAAAGGATCCATTCCGTCCATGTGAAGATGATGAAGATATTCTTGGTCCAGAAGTACCATATCTAAGTGCTATCGGTGCCCTTATGTATCTTACAAATTGTACAAGGCCTGATATATCTTTTGCCGTAAATTTATTGGCAAGATTTAGCACATATCCAACAAAGAGACATTGGAACGGAATTAAACATATATTCCGTTATCTACGAGGAACGACAGACTTGGGACTTTTGTATTCAAAAGATGCTAATCCAAGTATAATTGGTTATGCCGATGCTGGATACTTATCTGATCCACACAAAGCACGTTCTCAAACTGGATATGTATTTACTCGTGGAGGCACTGCAATTTCTTGGCGTTCACAGAAACAAACACTTGTAACAACTTCATCAAATCATGCCGAGATTATTGCACTACATGAAGCAAGCCGTGAATGTGTGTGGTTAAAATCAATGACTCAACATATCCAAATCTCATGCGGATTATCATTCGACGAGAAGCCTGTGATACTATATGAAGATAATGCTGCATGTGTTGCTCAAATGAAAGAAGGATACATAAAAAGCGACAGAACTAAACATATTCCTCCTAAGTTCTTCGCATTCACCAAGGAGCTTGAGAAGAATAAATGTATTGATGTTCGTCACATTCAATCAAGTGAAAACTCATCAGATCTCTTCACAAAGGCACTTCCTACGACAATATTCAGAAAGCACATATATAATATTGGGATGCGCAATCTACGAAATTTGTGAAGAATTGTTCGTGTCAACATGAGGGGGAGTTTACGTGACTGCACTCTTTTTCCCTTACTATGGTTTTTATCCCAATGGGTTTTTCCTAGTAAGGTTTTTAACGAGGCAGTATAAAAACACGTAATGTATACAACCATTATGATCATCATCACAAGGGGGAGTGTTGAAAAATTATTTAAAAATGTGTTAAATATTTGTGTTGAAAATGTGAATGTTGAATGTTGAAAATTAGGTACAATTAGGTGTTGAATATTGAAAATTAGTGTGTGATGATGTAGGTAATGATGTATTTTATTTTTGGATTATTTGTAAAAAATTTTTATAAATAGATATCTCATTTGTGAAGAAAATCACAATTGAGTTGAGAGAAAAATATTATAAAGTGTGTAGTGTGATAATTTTGAGAGTTTGAGATTTTTACTTTTTTACCGTAAATTTTTACTTTTTCACAACAGTATGTGTCATTTGGTAATACGTGTTAGTTTTGTGGCTCGTTGTCACCTTATTATTAGGTATTTAATTAATATTTTAATATTTAATTTATGGTTTAATAGATAATATTTATTATTAAATTATTAAATGAATAAAAAAGATATTCTAAGGACTTTCTTTTCTACTCACTACCGATCACTCTGACCAATTCAACTTCCAGAGAGTAGAAAGGAAGATCTTAGAATATCTTTCTTTTTCATTTAATAATAAACATTATTTATTAAACCATAAATTATATATTAAAATATTAATTAAATATCTAATAATAATGTGGCACGTGGGCCACAAAACTAACATTCTCACACTTGATCCATGTGCTATAACTAATTATTATGGTTTAAATAAATAACAACTTAATGTTTAGAGGATAAACATAAAGGTATTTATTTATTGGTCACATCATAAAATAAGTAAACATTAATATTGTGATACATGAAAGGAACTATGTCAATGATGTAGAACCGACATGACTCATATTAATGTATACTTATTTTATGATGTTACGATGTGATCAATAAATAAATATCTTTATGCTTGTTCTAAGCGTTGAGTTGTTATTTATTTAAATCATAATAATTAGTTATACTACATGGATCAAATGTGAGAATGTTAGTTTTGTGATCCACGTGTCACATTATTATTAGATATTAAAATTAATAATAATGTGGCACGTACGTTCTTTTAATTTTTTTAAAAAACATGTTTTTTTATTTATCAATAACATCACATGAACCTATTTTAATAATTTATAACTTATTCACAAAATAACATGTCTACTCAACTTTCCAAATTAAAAAATAACAACTAATTACAAATATATTTAATACAGTTGCATCTTACTTCTTAAAAAAATCTTATTGAAATGGTAATAACTAGATATAACAAATTATAAATATTTTAAATATAATTTTCCTACTTTCATATAAAAATGTACTAGATTGTTTTTTAAAAAATAAAAAATTTTAATTTAAGTCTTATGAAAATGTTTTTTTAATTTTAGTCTTTTAACTTATAAATGTTTAGNCATTTGATTGGTCAAACACTATTAACATCATCGAATATTATTTATTTAATATTATAATTGTGACTTATGTTGAGAAAATAAATTTATTTTATATTAAAATAAATCAAAACAAATACAAATATGAAAATGGAAGGAAAGCAACTCAAATATTTCAAAATAAAATGAGAGGCAAAAAAGCTCATCGTCTGCTGTTAATCCATCGTCAAGTTCGACCGCTACCTCGACGCCCTCGAGTGGTTTGGAGGAGGGGGAATTCTGAAAGTGGAAATAGTGGGGGGCAGTGTTCCGCCGGATCACAGGATAGTTCTCAGCAAGGAATGCCTGTCCGAGGCAGGGTAACTTTGTTTCATTTTCTCATTCATTTTGTTATTGCCATTCTTTGGTATTATAGTTTATATTTCCCATCCTTTCAGTTACTCATGGATTTGTATGCTTTTATATTCTTTTAAAAAAAATTTCTTTTCGGGTTATATTATACTGCAGTTGGCAAGTATTAATTTTTTGTTAATTGTAAATAACTAAGTTGCAAATTTGATGGTAGCCTGTTTCGTGGATGAGCTTCTTTGCACTGGAGTTGGATTGATTTTATACTATGACAGAGAAAAGAGGTGGCATATTGAAGGATAGATTACTATGGTGAGTTGGATGAGGTTTCTGGATTGTTGTGTGTATGCATGGAATTTATTAATTTCATGTTTGAAAATCTGGTATTGTAGTTGAACTTTTAATGTTTCAAGACATCATTGTGGTGTTTGTTTGTGGGTAATTTGTTTGGGTTTATGAAATTGTGGGATGAGGCATAAAATGATTAAACTCTGTGAAGATTGTGATCGATAATTCATTTCCTAACTTCTAGTAGTATTTTCGAAATAAATCCTAATCTAGTTGTGAAGGATAGGTTTGTTGTAGTCTTTAGTGATTGTTATACAATGCTCCTATTTCTTTTTGTTCGGGGTATCAAAATATGTTGATTCTCAAATTTTTTACTATTATCAAATGAAGGATAAGTAATTTATAAGAATTTGAAGTTGTTTTATGCTTGTTAATTTTTCAGAACTATTTCAAACATATGTGAACTGTTGCTATTTCAACTAGAAATCATTTTATTATGAATTTAAAAAATCAAAGACCAAATTAATTGAATTCACACTAAACCTGTTAAACAAATGGGTTCTGCTGAATAAGGTGTCTTTTTTTGTTATTAATTTTGCTATATATCATGTGCTTATTCAGAAATGTTTATTGCATTTCTATTGGCATGTATGGAATTTGACTGTCACGTCACGGTCTCACAGGAATAACTAGTGCTTCAAATGAAGTAAGACAGGGACCTTCTCTTGGGAACCCAGTTATTGGAGGACCATTTAACCTTATTGACCACAATGGAACATCAGTCTCTGAAAAGAACTTTGTGGGAAAGTGGAACTTGATTTATTTTGGATTCACTCACTGCCCTGATGTATGCCCAGATGAGCTACAAAAACTGGCGTCAGCTATTGATAAAATAAGTAAGTTCATATAGTAGCGTTTCTTTGGCTGAGATGCGACATTTCTTGCGCACTTTTGTCATTCTTGGGTTCTAATTTTTCTGCATTTCCAGAAGAAAAATCTGGAATAGAAGTAATGCCCATCTTCATTTCAGTTGATCCGGAGAGGGATACAATTGAACAAGTTTGGGAGTATTTTAAAGGCCTGACAGGTACCCCCGACGAAATCAGGAAAACTGCACGTGCTTATCATGTGTACTATATGAAGATATGAAGGTTCAGACTATCTTGTTGATCACTCTATAGTCATGTACGTATTATCCTCCATCACTTCACCTAGGCTAAGTTTGACACTGATTAGTTAACACTCTGAATTCAACTTTTTCTTATTTTTCAAGAGAAACAAAATCATGAATTTTCAGTCATGTTTGGTCACTTTGGCCAGTTTGTGATACATATCATAATTAAGACTAAGGGGGCATGTTTTTCTTCGTACATATTGCTTGATATTTGCATACTCTCAACCAAAATCAGCAGCTACCTGATCTGATGGATCCAAGCATGCAATTTCTGAAGTTCTTTGGAAAGAATGAAGATGTTACTTCACTTGCCGATCGAGTAATTCTGGAGATAAGTAAAGCAAAACAAGGTCAAGGCATAAATTTTACATTTTCTGCTGGAAGGACTCGAGTTTTGAGATTTAAATTATATATTTTTGAAGTATTTCTGAAAGAGGTCTACTTCTATGAGACTTTGGACTCATTTTCAGCTAAAACTTTTTTCCTAGTTGGTCCATGTTAATACCTAAGAACAAAGTGGTATATTTGAATGTCTATTAATATTATTATCCTGTATTTATTTGCATTCATTGTAGAAGACTGTCATTCTAAAGAAAGTGTAATTAAATCATTTATTATATTCTAAATTTAAATTTTCAAAATATGTTTATAGGAAATATTTATTTTAGAAATGTCGAAAGTAAATCAAACATATTCATAATTTTACCCTTTCAAAAATCAGATATTATTTATATATTTTCTTTAAAAAATCAGTGTCATCAAATTAATATGTATTAATTATTATTTGTATACATCTATATTGTTAATAAAGGTGAAGAGGTTAATAATTACTTTGGACCAAAATGTCACTTGTTGGCTAAATGATCTTTGGCAATTGGAGACATTGATTAACCTAGAATATAATCAGTTACCTATATTCCAACCCAAATATTTTCTAGTAGTAGACAATGTCTTAAGGTTGATTCAGTAATTAAACTTTTATGAATTCATTTTTTTCTTTCATTCCAGATAAAACTTCTTTGAAGTATCTACTAATATACAAAAAACGCAATTATACAACTTTATTTTTTTTACAAATAGGAAGAGTCGTTGGATATTAAACGGATTTCCATATAGAACACAACAAATCTCTATCAAATTTTTCTAATCAAACTTTCCGGTCAGTTATTATACATCCAGAAATAGTAAGAATTACAATCAACATCTCACTTAAAATTTTGAAATTCGTTGAGAGTAGCATCGTAGAGTTCATAAAATTGGTAGACTTTATGTATGAACCTTAGAATCTAGCACGAGCACAACTTATACTAAATCATATATCTCTATTGTATCTTATTTCATTTGTGTGCGATCCTTATTTAATAAGATAAGTAATTGATGAGAAGCTACCTGTTTTCACTGCCATTTTGGGATATTTCGATGTCGGGTTTATCAATATGAATAGAATGGGCCGTTTTTGGAAAGCCCAATCAATTATAATACGGGCTTCTACCAAAATTTGTCAAACTCAAATTCTCAGACAGAATGGAGTGTGCCACGTGGACAGAGGGTGTATAAACCCGCAGCAGCAGAACACCGCCATCATATATATGAATTAAATCCTGGCATAAAGACAAGTTCGCTTTTTTTAACCGGTAGAGTTATCCCAAGACTACACTGCATACACAATCCTGGAAACTGAGCTCTCCAAGGTATCAGCTATGGCTTCCTTAGTCAATACTGTCTACTCCACCAAATTATCTTATCATTTAAACGCATTCAGAACTCCACATCTCGCTTCGTCTTTCAGCAGTAAGCTTCTAAATTCCTTTTTTTTTTTTTTGCGGAAAAAAAGTTCTGGGCAAAAAAAATATTCTGGTCTAATTTAATTCTGCGTGTTAGTTGTCTGGTTTACTGTTTGGAGTATTTAATTGTATATATTGGATCGTTTCAGGACGGAGGCTTGTAGTGAGAGCTACAGAAACGGATACAAATGAAGGTTTGGTGGATTTTCTTTTTCTGATTATTTTTGTAATATGTTTAATTTTATTGGGTTTTGGAGCCTATTTTAGATTTATGAGTAACTTTCTCAAATGGGAAAATACGTTCGAAAGAATGATTTAGTGGGGCCTTTTATTTTGAATGATTTAAGCTGATTTTTGATATGTTAGAGTAATGTGTGGCAGTTGGAGCCAAGTCACCAGATATGGTACCGGCGGAGAGTGGCTCAAGCATGAATCAGATTCTTGGTATCAAAGGAGCCAAGCAAGAGACTGTGAGTCATTAATCATAGGTGTTTATGTCAAAATTTGTTTTGAGTAGAATTTATGATTAATTTTCATGTTGCTATTTTGAATTAAGAGCTTGATACACGAGTGTATACATATGTAAACTCCATTAAGTATGAACAAAAGATCTTAATAGCATCACATTGTTGGAATATTGTAATTGGAAGATTTTTGATTTACGAACATGCTTGATGGATCAGGTAATCAAGGTTATAACATAAAATTGGCTTTAAATGTGAGGCTTTGAGCCTTCCCATTTCTTTTATGTATATGATGGTATTATAGTTCGACTACTAATAGCTGAACTTCTTCAGGATAAGTGGAAAATTCGAGTTCAGCTCACTAAACCTGTTACATGGCCACCTCTGATTTGGGGTGTAGTGTGTGGAGCTGCTGCATCGGGTAATTTCCGGTTCTTTTATGCTTATTACACATTGGTTTTCGGCCCTTAAAACCACAATGTTGTATTATCTATGTCTGTGCTTTCTTGCAGGTAACTTTCACTGGACTTTGGAAGATGTAGCTAAATCGATTGTCTGTATGATGATGTCTGGGCCTTGTCTTACTGGCTACACTCAGGTACTTCTCACGGTTAACTTGAGTATTTAAATTCAGGAATGTGCTTAAGCATCTCATTTATTTAACTAATCACTCTATATATTTTAGACGATAAATGACTGGTACGATAAAGAGATTGATGCCATTAATGAACCCTATCGCCCGATCCCTTCAGGAGCAATATCAGAACAGGAGGTGTGCTAAGTTCCACTTCCTTTTTTTTAATGAACTATAATCTTCTGACTGCCAAGGTATGCAGGTGCTTACACAAATCTGGGTGCTGCTCCTTGGAGGCCTCGGTTTGGCTGGTCTACTAGATGTGTGGGTACGGCTTCAAAATATGCACATGGACTCTTGTTAATGCAGTAAGATTCTCCCTGATAGCGCTCACCTTGTAGGCTGGACATGATTTTCCGGTGATATTTTACCTTGCCCTTGGTGGATCCTTGCTGTCTTATATATACTCAGCTCCACCCTTGAAGGTATTCGTCCCCCCCTTCTTTTTTTTCTACTGAACACCATTTTGGGTAAAATAGGATGCAAGGCAATATTATAAAATACGATTCTTGAGAAAAGGCTATCCAATGCTGTTTAACTTAAATAAAAGCCTCAATATTTGCATGAGGATTTGTCTCGAAAAACCCCATTGGATTCTGATCACAGAATGCCGAATTGGCTTGATTATAAGCTCCTATTTGTGAGAGAATGACAAGAAAGCAACCATTACCCTGACTCCGTATACCTGTATTCCAGCTTAAACAGAATGGATGGCTAGGCAATTTTGCACTGGGATCAAGCTACATAAGCTTGCCTTGGTACTATTCTTTAAGCTCAGCTGCAGTTTCATTAATCTGTGTTGCCTATGTTCTTCAAAACTACAATAACACTCTCAATTTCCCCATTTTAGGTGGGCTGGTCAAGCATTGTTTGGGACACTTACACCTGACGTGATTGTTCTTACACTACTTTACAGCGTAGCTGGTGTATGTATCATCTGTAATATTAGTTCAACATTTTATAAAGGTTTCATACGAATTGATTTTTATTTGTCTTGTTTATTGTTTTAGCTGGGAATTGCAATTGTAAATGACTTCAAGAGCATTGAAGGCGATAGAAAAATGGGATTACAGGTGATTTAGCTTTCATTTAATCACTGTGTTTTGATAGAGAATTGTCATAAGTGCAAATTTTTTTCAAAGATGTTTTATTTTAGAAAACTGATATTTGGATACAGAAGAAGCTCTTCGAAAAATGCTCAACAAATATCCTTTTCACTATTGTATTCAACTATAAAAACTGTTCCCTCTTGTTTTTATTAAACAAAAACACTGAAGGACACCGAGTTTAAAATAGTATCTTTTAAGCTCTGGCATCTGTATCCAAGTTGGCTCAATCTTGACAATACGATCTTACATTCGACTACTACTTTTTCAGTCTCTTCCTGTGGCTTTTGGCACTGAGACTGCAAAATGGATCTGTGTTGGAGCTATTGACATTACTCAGCTATCTGTAGCAGGTAATTATCATTGCTATTTTTTAATGTTTTAAGTAGACAAGTACGGAGAAGTTAAGCGTGGATAGACACAATATGCAGGAAGTGAAACATCTAGTGTTCCATTGTAGAGTTAGCGCTAAGGAAGTAACAGAGACACTGAAGAGGATAAAACCAGGGAAAGCGGTTGGACCGTATGAGATACCAATTGAGATATGGAAGTGTCTAGGGGGAAGTTGGGATCCAATAACTGACTAGGCTATTTGATAAGATTCTAGATACTAGAAAAATACTAGAATCTTGGAGACATAGTATTGTAGTACCAATTTATAAGAATAAAGGAGATATACATGATTGCTCAAACTATAGAGTGGTTGAGCTTCTGTGCCATATGTTGAAGTTATGGAAGCGAGTGGTAGAACAGAGACTTAGGAGTATCACTACTGTATCAGTTAACCAATTTGGTTTTGTGCCGTGTAGGTCTACAATGGAAGCTATTTTCTTGATTAGACAAATGATAGAGAAATATAGAGAACAACAAAAGAGCTAACATATGGTATTTATCGACTTAGAGAAAACCTATGATAGAGTGACTAGAGAATTAATTTGATGGGTACTTAGAAGGAAGTGTCTCAATGTTACACCGAGATCATTAAAAATATGTATGAAGGTTTCGTAACTAGTGTTAGGTCTGTTGGAGGGACGTCATGTGAATTTTTTGTGGCAGTTGGACTTCATCAAGGATCAGCTTTAAGCTTTTACCTCTGTGCTTTGGTTATGGATGAGCTGACGAGACATATTCAAGATGAGGTACCTTGGTGTATGTTGTTTGCAGATGATATTGTCCTGATAGACGAAACTAAAGAAGATATAAATAAAAAATTAGATAAATAGCGTGAAGCTCTTGAGAGTAAAGGTTTTAAGATTAGTCGTTCAAAAACGAAATATTTAGCTTGTAACTTTGGTCCTGAATCTAGACGAATGTGTAGTCCAATTGAGATTGATGGTCGAGTCCAGAGTGTGAAGCTTTTTGCTATTTAGGATATATTATCCAAAAGACTTGGGACATTAGAGAGAATATAAACCATATGGTTACAACATGGTGGATGAAATGGAGGATGACATCAAGGAGTCTTATGCGATAGAAATATGCGATTGTAAGGAAAATGTTATAAGACTATTGTTCGACCAGCTATACTTTATAGCTCGGAGTGTTGGGCCACTACAGGACTATATTTGCATAAGATGGCGGTAGCAGAGATGCGTATGTTAAGATGGATATGTGCCAAAATGCTCAAGGATAGAATTATGAATGAAATGATTATGAGCTATTTAGGTGTAACACCCACAGAGGATAACTGGATAAGATTAGAGAGAGACGTCTAACATGGTTTGATCATGTGAAGAGGAGATCAAACACGGCCCAAATCCGACATATCTTAGATTGAAAGGTTAATGGAAGAAATAGAATGAGAGGTGGGCGATTGAAAACTTGGATAATAGTGGTTGAGGAAAATATCTTAGATCTTGTTTTAAGAGATGACATGTAGGAAAATCGCTTAGTTTGGAAAATTAATATCCATGTAGTCGACCTTGCGACTAGCGGAAATGTGCTATGATGATGATTAAGTAGATAAAAATATTGTTAAGAGGGTACAAAACACAACGCAAAATTTTGTGGTTTGGCCATAAGGACCTGCAGCCACGACACAATAGTTTTAGTTTAGATTATTATTCCAACTTGGCAACCTCTATCTGTATGTGAAAATACATTGAGATATTAGGGGATTGTTCTTTAACTAAATCGTAGTCAAATCATATGGAAGATGTACCATATTTTAGTAATCCAAATTTATTTCCAAAATATGTTATCTAAGCTCTTTTTTATGTGGTAACATAATATTTCATGGAAGTTATCTGGCATATAAAATTTAATTTTCTTCAAAATATAACAAAAACTAAATGAGATACACCCACATTAACCGAGGAAGACGGAAATCAAAGAAGACTTGATTAGCTCGCGGCGACAAGAAGACTGGAAAACATACATTTATGTATAGAATAGTATACAGTTGGGGGTAGATCATAATAGCGTAGAGGATCCTTGTATTCAATCCCACTTAGTGGGATAAAGGCTCAGCGTTTCACTTAGTAGGACAAAGACTTCTCGTTGCTGTTGTATGACCAAACTAAATGCAGGCAAAAATAATGACTGATCACATCGAACTTAAAGCTAGTCATTCTTCAAACATGGCATTAATGAGATATAGTTGACAATTACTAATTTTCTTTATGGTTTAGATCACTAATCATTATATTGCTGCAGGCTATCTTGTAGGTACTGGTAAACCATACTATGCTTTAGCACTTCTAGGCTTAATTGCCCCACAAGTCTTTTTCCAGGTAAACTAGACGGTGTGGAATTATGAAAATGTAACCATTTTTGGTATTAGTTAATGCAGTTTCTTGCATTGATTGGAATGCTTCTTCTAAAAAAGCATATGTGGTGGATCTAACTTGTGAAAGACACCTATTTTTTGATACAGTTCAAATACTTCCTCAAAGACCCTGTGAAATATGATGTCAAATATCAGGTACCTTTAATTTTGTAGCAACATATGAAAATACATTTGTTGGTTGCATTGGACACGGACACAAGGGAAACACGATCCAAGCACAAACTTATATAGTTTGCATTCAAATTCGATCCAAGCGGAATTATATATAATTTGAATTCGAACATGCAATTTCAAAGAATTTTATGAAATATATTTTTGAAATTAAAATTTTGAGTGAGCTTGATTTGAGATAAATATTCTTCTTTGATTTGTTTTTCAGGCTAGTGCACAACCATTTCTTGTTCTCGGACTGTTGGTCACGGCTTTGGCAACCAGCCATTGATTTTCTTGGCAGAGGAGAGGTGTGAAAAAGAGAGTAAATTGCCTGTAATTTTACATATATTCGTACGCATAATTCTTCCACATTTTTCATCGCCAGTATGCCCAATTTTTTAATGAATTTAATTTTTTAGCAATGAGAATCCCTTTCAAGAATATGTATGGTAAACTCAATTTGGCAACCCATTTATCAAGTTAATTTTTATTACGCGAGGCAAACTTATATATACACGATAGGGAAATGGACATGGACAATGGTGTGTATTCAATCTGGATGATATGGAACCCGAATTCTGGAACTTAGATTCATCGATCTGATGCCCTTGCTGAGCCGCACGCTCGCCACCAGACTTGTTAATGGTGCTGAGCCCACCTTTTCGATCCATTTCCTGATACCCTTCTCTCACGAGCTGCTCTTTTCGGGCCTGCCCGCCACGTCTCCCTATCTCCTGGTATCCTTCTGTCCCCAGCTGCTCCCTCCTAGTCTGCCCTCATCGGCTTCTCCCTGCTTTCATGCATAATACACGCATATTCTACAAATTTTTAGAATATATTGTAAAAAAAGAAACATATTCTGTATTTTATTAGATTGAACTGTGCATCTTGAGGGAATATTTTGGTTCTTGATTTTTCACAAGAGATGTCAGCACACTTTGATACAATAGGAAATATATATTAGATACAGAATCGTTACCTTCAGCTAGGTGCTCCTGAGCTTCGAGGGTCTTGCCACCAGTGCCGCCGGGGATAGCAGTGTCCCATTGCCTGGCCCTGGCGGCAAGCTCGGCCTGATTTTGATCTGATGCCTACTTTTAATGCTTCTTCCTCGCTATTCTGCCAAGTGTTCTGTTATGTATACATACATCAGCTAATCCAATATTTGTATATATTCGCCGAATATTAAAGTTTGCATGGAAATATGTGATTATTGCTGGAAAGAGACACTTGGTATAATGCATGCAATTGCAGATTCATTCTCTCAGCGCCGAGGGAGAAGACACACATGCATCATTTTATTCTGCAATTCTACACAAAAAATTCTATGAAACCATGTGATTTTGTGAGACAGAAGTTCAACTTAATCCGGTCCAAGAAAAATATTAGTTTTTATGTTATAATATTACTTTTTTTTGTAAATATAAATCGATCGATTTGTCTAAGAATGAGACTTGCTCTAAATTATATTGTTTGCAAAAGTATGTTTCTTAATAGTTGGAATTTAATTGAGCTCGAACTGAATTAAATTTGAATTGAATTAAATTAAATTATTGAATATGTGAATTCCACGGCTTTTAATTATTGAATTTAATAGTTTCGGTCAATTATTTCTGTTTACTGAAGTTTGGATCACCGCAGTTTTCTAATAATAATATCTTTTTTTATTAATTTTGTAAATTTGTAAATTTATTACTATTAATTTATTTAATATGATTTATTTTTTTTCAATTTATCAATGTTGTCAGGTTTTTATTTAAACAATAAAAAATACTTTTATTTATCATAATATAAAAAACACTAAAAAATCTAATAAAACCGAACCTTTTTTCAAAAAAAAATTGATATTTTGTTACTTTATTTATTTTTTGCATTATTTAATCAGAAAGCCATAAAAAGTTAATTATGTCATTTCATGTAATATATCTAAATGGATTTTTCCGAATATAAATAAAACTTTTACNTTTTGACTTTTTTAAATCGAGAAAAGGGAGTTGAATATGTTAGTTAAATAAGATCATTAATTAGTTAGTTAAATTTCACCTGGCGTCGAGCTCGACCCACTCTTCAAACGCTCGACCCAGTGGGTCGAGGTGCTGGGTCATGAAGACCTCTACCCACTCTTTTGATTTTTTTTTTAATTTTTTTAAGAGATAAGAACTCACTCTTCTAATTTTTTTTATTTTATTTTTAAAATTAAAAAAATGAAGAGTGGGCATTCTTCTATTTCTATTTTTTTTTATTTTTTAAAAATAATTTTTTTAAAAAAAAATTAAAAAAAATGGAAGAGTGGGTCGAGAAGAGCTCGACCCACTCTTCTACTTCTATTTTTTTTAAAAAAAAAAAATTTTTGAAAAAAAAAAATTGAAGAGGGGGTCGAGAAAAGCTCGACACACTCTTCTACTTCTAATTTTTTTTTAAATAAAAAAAATGAAGAGAGCTCGACCCACTCTTCTAAATTTTTTTATGTTTTTAAATAAATAAAAAAATAAAAAGAGTAGGTCGATTGATAATGTTAGAGATTTTGTTTAGGGTTTAGGGTTTGGGTCGAGTTTGGGTCGAGTGGGTAGGAAATTTTTGATATTTTTGAATTTTGATCATTTTATAATATATAATTCACTTTATATATGAATAGAATGTAAATATATATAAAAAATTTATTTGTGTAAACATTAGTTATATGTTATAATTTAAGTATGTTAGTTAAAAAATTTATAACAAGTAGAAGAATGTATCTCTTATTATAACAATGTGGGTTGAATTTATACTCGACTAAAAATCTTAACAAATTTTATAATTCCACTAAAATTCATAACAAGTTTTATAATAATATAACTAAAAAAATTCATAACAAATTTCATTACATATTCACTTTCATGAATGTATATCAAAGCATATGAAATTAATGTCTATTGTATATAAACATTAACAAATTTTATAATTCTACTAAAATTTTTAACAAATTTTATAATAATAGAACTAAAAAAATTCATAACAAATTTCATTACACATTCACTTTAATGTAATAAATGTATATCAAAGCATATGAAATTAATGTTTATTGTATATAAGCATTAACAAATTTTATAATTATACTAAAATTTTTAGCAAATTTTATAATAATATGCTTCTCGACCCATCTATTACAATATATTAAAATCTATATAGANATATATATATATATATATATAGACACACACACACACACACATAGCTTTATGGGTCGAGAAGCCAAAATTATGCTTCTTGACCCATCTCGACCCATGCGACCCACCAAAATTAGGTCGCGTGGGTCGAGTATAATCTCGACCCAATTTTCTGACGAGTCATAACCCTCGACTCAGTTTTGATTGAAATTGTTATAATCCTTAACACATAAAATTAAATTACAAAATTGAGTGTACTGCACCAAATATTTTATCTCTTTCTCATTTAAAAATGATATAATCTTCTTACAGATTTCAACGTATTTTGATCCTAAAGTTAACTTGCATTCAAAAAATTAATTTCTTCCAAGTTTAGCGAGAAAGTAAACCTGTAAAAAAAACAAACAAACAAAAAGATTATTAGTTGTATAAATTTAAAACAAAACAAAGGTTATTTATTATAAAAATTTAAAATTAATGGGTTGTGTCACGACCCATAGATCGTGAAAGGGTCGTGAAATCTTTACGTCACGATCCCGAGTGGGTCGTGAAGTCACGACCCTGGGTCTTGTGCTTCACAACGAAGCACTGGTCGTGAAGCACAAGACCAAGTGCTTCACAATAAAGCACTTGTGAAGCACAAGACCCACGACTCATGGGTCGTGAAGCCAAGGGTCGTGTCACGACCAGGGTGAAGTTCTTCATCCTGGGTCGTGAACACTGACGAGACTCAATAAATTTGATATCTCAAAATAATTTTTTTTTCAATACATAATTTTATTTTTGGATTTGTTGCATATGAATAATTTATAGATTCGTGGTTAATTGTTAGCCAAAAAATGAGAGGATGGAAGGTTGAGAGGAAAAATATTTTTTGTGAAGATAAGAAATGAAATGAGATCTAAGATTGAGTCGAGAAAGATGGAAAAATTGAGTCGAATAAGTTTTTTTTATTTAATTTAATTATAAATTTTATTATATATAAAATTAAAACACTAATGAAAAAATTAGTTTTTATAACTTTATTGGCCAGCCACATTTTTTTATGTTTGGGCTTTAATATGGGCCTCTACTTTGTCAATGGGTCCTTTATCTCTAAATCGGCCCAAATTAACCAAACATGTAAGTCGGGCAATTAGGGCTCATATATTCGTGAAACCCTAATTCCAGATTTTTATTCGTCGTGCCAGGATGACATTATATAAAGCTCACGGCGAACGGCGCAAACTTCACCACCCTTCTTGGGCGAGCTGACGCTGGGCATGGTAGCTTTAAATTCTTCAATTTTTCGATAAAGCTATCAAATTTTCGGTCTTGTATTTTGAAATTTTCAGTCAATTCGAAGTAATTTTGTTTTATTTTTAACCCTTTCATCTGGGAATTAAGCATGATACTCTACATGATGATGCTATTATTCATGGGCTATGGATCTTGCATCCGATGCTGCTCTTTCTAGTCATAGTTACTCTGATAGAGATTTTTGTTTTGTTTTTTGGGTTCTGAATTTGATTTATTTCTTAAACTCCCGACCTGTTGATTATTAGCAATTTAGCATATTCCATCAATTTACTGTGATGCTATTATTTTTCTGTCTTGCTCGAGTTGGCAAAGCTGTGACATCTAGTTTTACTAAATTTTTGAATGTTTTTATGTTTGCCAAATGCAGTCGTTTGGAGTTCCTTGTGCTGATTGCAAATGACAGGATTTTATCATATGAAGTGATTTTTCTAGTTCGATAATTTTGTTTGTTTTGGTTCTTTCATTTTCCTAATTGTATTTGGAAAGGCAACTTTGCCAGGTGATCAATTCTGCTATTGATTTCCTCTTTTCCCTTTTGCCAACATTGTTTTAGGCTGCATGTCTGGTTTATGGAGCTGATTTACTTCGATTCGGTTCGACATCCATCAAGCCTTAAATTTCCATTAATTTCTCATTCTTCCCATGCATAAAAGCTAACTGATAGAATTTTGGGACTTGGTTGTTCGGTAATCTGGATGAATATTTACTTTGAATTGAACTACTCGTAACTTGTGGTTCTGACATATAATGTAGTGTATCTGCTTATGCTTTATAACTACACGAAGAGGTAGGTGATCTCGAGATCAAGGCCTTGGTATCTTTAGCCCCAAAGTCAAAACGTAAGGTGGTGTGAAGAAAAAGGAAGGTCGAATCCAAGTTCAAAGAGTTTGAGCATTCATATTTTCAGTATATATCAATCTACCCAAGTAACCATTGCAATTTTATGGAATGTAATTCCAGTCATCCTCCTTTCAGATGGTTGAAATTTCTGTAAAATATGTTTTGACTATGTCGATTGGTGATTGACTCTGTGCTACATAGCTTCTTAAAAATGAGTGTTTCAGTTTTTTTCCCTGTATTTTCTCATTAGATTTTGGCCTCGCATTTTGTTTTAGTTACTTTGAGTCGTACGATGTGATTCTCAACTCGAATATCTCTATGTGCCTAGTGTAAAACAGTATTTTTACCACCTCTGTATCCATTGCTCTGAAGCTAAAAATAAGCATTTCCAATTGAAATCTGCTGGATATGATTGCAATTTACCGGTGGATTGTTTTAGCTTAACTTTGAGTTGTAATTTATCTAGGTATCCTCAGAGTGTTTGTACTTGTTTTGGTTAAGTAATATTTTTTATTACAGATAAAAATATCTTTGCACTTAAATTGAAATATGAAAATATTAATTCAAATGCAGCTTACGTAAAGACATACGAAAATACACGCTTTTTCTATGATTGAACGTTTCCTTTTGTTCTCCACGTTTCTTTTTTAAACTCTCAATCACGTAAAATTTTACACCAGTTGCATTACAATCAACAGAACCGACCTTCGAAAGAATAAGGAGAAAAGAAAAAAAAAAATTGGTACTTTCCAAGGTGATGTCTGCAGTAATATTAATATGAACCCGAAAAGCTCAAAACTCACCCTTATGCCTAAAAAACTATGACATGAAGGGATCACATTATATACCATGCACAGGCGCTTTGACAATATACCTACCAAAATTCCATTTAATGGAAGCGAAGCGATCCAAACAAAAGAAACCAATAGAGTGTGCCATCAAGTATCCATCTCAAAATTGAAGAAGCGTCAATCTCACCTGTTGAACAGAGTAAAAACTACGTCAAAAACTAATAGTATGTAGATATTGCTGCACAAGCATGTCTTTGACAAAATATGTCTTTTAAATAGTACTAACGCAGAATCGTTGGGTTGGTGTTTCTTCTCAAAAGATCAAACGCTGACAGCACTACCCAAGTAGAATTTAGGGAAACAAGCTACTAACCCGTATTCCTTGCATTTCACAAGCTCTCACGAAATTAAGCAACCTCGATTTCCTGCAAAAGCTTCGAAAAACACCTTTATTTCATGTTCAAAGCCTGTTTCAGTTGTGCAAATGATGCAGGGTGAATCTTAGACATGGTGGTGTTGAATAATTCTCCATGAAGAGTAGCACAAGTCTGGAGATTGTCCCTCACTGAGTTCTCCAACGACATTTGGTTTATTGGGTCAGAGAATTTGATCTGACATGAAACATGATTCAGTAAAAAATTATTAATTAAAACACTGCGCATCTTCAGGAAAAACAGTATACCTGTCTCTTCCTAACCTCTTTACTGGGGAGCTGCAGCTTGCTAGATTGCATATTATCGCTACTATAGTACAAGTAAATTTGATTACCAAACTAGAAAAGGTATATCAAGGCTTATTCAAGAAACAAGACATCAAAAAGTATACTGAGAAGAAAACCATAACATCAGTTCAAACCTTGATTCTTCTTCAGTTAAATCCTCACTTCCACCAAGTATGACACTGGCACATACACTACATCAAGAACAAAAAAAACCATAATATGAATAAATTTTTCTGCAGAATTTTTCATCATTAACGATGAAGATGCTGAATACCTTAGGATCTGATCAAGTTTTTCAAGTACTTGGGGCATTCGCAAAGTTAAAATTATAGAAAGTGCTAGGCCAAAGGTCTTTCTTTGATTGGAAATAACATTGTCAACCTGCAAACCCAAAACAAAAAGCAATCTTAAATGACAGTAAACAGCATAACTGTGGGACATGAACCCAGAGTGCAGCCAAGTGACGACATTTTATATGGTTTACTACAAACTTTTTCCACGACAATTTTTCTGATCGTAAGAGACAAATATAGAAGCCTCCAATTTAGTAGTGTTGCACAAGCAGCAAAAATATATATAGCCACTGCGATGAGTACCAGTTCTATAAAAGGAAAAAAGATTGAAATATAGCATGTAATCATGCAAATCATTTTTATCACCATATTTATCAACATAGGAAGAACAAAGACAATTCATAGGTGAGTTCAAAATCATCAAATTCAAAATGACAGAATATATTCACGCACCTTGTCTAGCCATACATCAGCCAGGCAAAGTAATATGTTTTTGTCATTTGAAAATCCAGCTTCCTGGAGATGTGCTAACAGTGATGGTTCTGATGTTAATTGTGCTAGATAATTAGTATTCACGACCAAAATCCTTGCAAGTATGGCTGCTGAAGATGCTTTCACAGCTGTCTTCAAAGGTTCATGATCATCTCCTCCAGTCAGGCATATGACAATTAATTTCTAGACAAAAATAGCAAAATCTGAATTCCAGTTGAGAAAAATAAGCACTAAAATAAAAGTCAAGTATACAGAATCGAAGAAAGAGAGAAAATCTATTTACCATTATAGTGGTACTGATTAATTGGGGCACATCGGCAGGAAAACACTGCAGATACCAGAATAAGATGAAAGTCATTTACTCTGGTGACTGAAGACCAATGAAAATGCTTTGAGTGACAATAATCATTATATTTGTTTGACTGAGTGTAGCACTTTATGAACCCAGTTTCAATTATTATAACATTTGCAGGCAAGGGAGTAACACAGTTTATGATACCCATGCATTGCTAGACACTCCAAAAAGATTTATATATACCCCACACTTTCAAATAAATAGAAAACCATTTGCGAAGATGCTATTTTAGCTTATAAGGACCTGCTTTCACCAATATTAAAATGCTTTGTCAAGAGAACAACAATTTTGCAGCATTGAGTCAGGAATCAACTACCTGAACTAAAATATCCACAAGTGGAACAATTGAAAGCAACCCTCTGTCATTGACGTTACCGACAACTAATTCAAGAAGTTTAGCGAGAGTTGGTGCATGCATATTGAGGAATTCTATTCCACCAAGAAGTATGTAGGCTTCAACGATGCTGGCAGCCACCTGTAAATTGAGTTAAAACTTCAGGACACTCTTTTAAAAAAGAAGATGAAAGAGCAAAAGGAATTTCTATATACCTTTAAGTGATCAAAACTTCGGTCCAAGATCTCCACCAGACATGGGAAATACCCCAACAGCTGAGGAACCATTGAGGTGGCATGAGAAAGAGTGACTTCCCATAACTGCACGGATACAGAACAAAAAAAATTGACATTGGAAATTTTGGCTGTTAAGGTGAAAAAATTCAATAACAAATGTTTGTTCTAAACCAAACCTGCATGCTATCTTCCAAAAGTTCATCAGGGCTATTTGCATTGATAACACTTCGTAAAATGGGCAGTAGCATGTTGTAACATATAAACGACTGATTACCAAGTGCAACGACAAAGTTTTTCAGAGCCATGAGAAGCTGAATTTGCAGTAGGCTTTCACCAGAAGATTCTTCCCAGACCTATGGAAAACTAAGTCAATACAAAGCAATATGAAATGATGGGAATGATGAACCAAAAAGGGAGAAAGTTTTTGAGTTCAAATAGGTTTGTGCATATGTCAAGAAGCAAACCACTCTTTATTATTTCAATACAACACAACAGGGAAACAGTATCTGCACAAGCTAATGCAGTCTAGTAGAGAGATGTAGGGCAAATGAATGTGATTAAGATGTAGTCATATATTCCCTGTCACAATATTCAACTCAAATAAAACAAACCAGGAATTCATTACAACAGTAGAACAGCTCCTCAATGAAACTTACTCAAGCTTTACAGAAACAAACAAGAATGCTGAAAATCTGAAGGCAATGTAAGTTGAGAACAAGATTTTTCAGACATGTCCACATAGTAAAAAAATCTTCTGATTTTTACTGCTCCATAGAGGGCATAGCTCGATTTATGCAGGAAAAAAAGTTCAATCAACTGTACAAGAAGAATGTGTCATTAGGAAAAAAATGCACACACAAGTGCAAACACGGTACCTTCTGGAAAAACTGCATCAACTTGTTTGAGAGAGGAATAACTTCAGTCACCCGTGCAATAAGACAAGAAATTGTATTCAACACTTGAACCTAGTACATAATTTGAATAAAATTGCAATTAGTAAATTAGATCCCGTATGGCGGAAGGCTGAATGACTTAATAGGTGTTTGAAAGATCCCTATAATCCAGAGTTAAAATAAGATTGAGGGACTGCCGAAAAAATAGTGCATGGTATCTTAGTCATCAAAAACAAAGTTGCATAAGCTGCAGAAAACACACTTATCACTTGAAAAACTTGAAACAATGAGAGACAGTAACTAACTTTTGAATCGAACTCTTGGACTTCATCCACCAATTTGAAACATGAGTCCCAGCATATTGGAAGAAGATCAGAGAATTCCTGCTCTGAGAAATTGGCATCTTCAATATGAAAATACAGGGATCGTGATGCTGCCAACTAAAAGAAAAGCCAAAAAGAGGATCAAATCAACACTGCAAAATGAAACAAATTGTTATAACAAGAAACTGCAGAGGATTTGTCAATGTATTATACCCTAACACACAGGTCTTTCTCCTGAAGCAATTTTATTAAAGCGCAATATACTGGTCTTCTGGTTTCGTCTTTAATCTGTACAGAAAGAAAAACTCAGGAGCCAATTCTCAGTTGCAGTTGTAATAACGGTGATGACAAACTGCAATAAAATCATCCAAGAGGACGATACAACTCACTCAAACCATGTCATATTTCATGCAACATTGAACATCGGAAAGACAAGCTACTTTTTCTTTTGAAATTTTATTTACCTTTTAAATAAAACTTTCAGATGGCCAACCTTATTGTGCAATCCATTATTTTTACATTTCTTATCACATATTTAACTGGATTCATGCAGACTATCAACAGAAAACTAAGTTTGAATTGTCAGAAACTTTTGAAGATGGGATCAGAATTGGCAATCCATTTTTTTCGCTAGATGTCTGCGTGATATCTAGTGATTTAATGCCAATCTAGTAAGTAGTAACATCTCAAACTTAGCATTGACATCAGGAATCAGAACCACTAGGACACGGCATCAATTTGATATAGTTGACAGCTCAAAGTAACTTGCATCATCCAGTACGATACAAACGAAATTTACTTCAAGTTAATTTGATTCCAGTCCGTAAAATCCTACAAAATTCTAGCTTCAAGGCAAATTTCTAGTCTATACATTTAATTCATTTAATTTGAAACTGCCTCTTCGGTAATTGAGTTATCAAATATTTCAATTCTCAAGCTTTATGATTTCAAAAGCTATTTTCTCCCTCCTATTAACTATCCAGCAAAATAAAAACCAAACAGAGTGAAGAAAAAAAAAACCAAGAACGCGATACAATGAGGCAATCAGGTCAAATGATGAAAAGATTAGGGCCAAGAAAAACTAAAAGTGACTTCTGAACTATAAGAATTTCATGATTGGTATTGAACTATTGGGCTGGACCCGTAGGTAGAAGGGGCCAGACTAGTCTAGCCCCTTCTTTGGGTCTGCCCTTGCTCCTGAGCTTCAGAGTCAAAATAAAACTAATTAGATTTTAAGATAGTTCAAGAATACCTAATCCTAGTCCCGGAAAAAAAAAAAAAGAATACCTAATCATTTGGGAATTGGCAAGCCAGAATACCAACATACTATCACTAAACTAGAGACTGAGATTTCGAAGGCACCATAAGAAGGCACCAACTAATATCTCAGACCCATGAATGCACAGATTTTCTGACAAAAAATGCTTGAAGTAACTTTTTTCCATACATGAATACTCGCAATATCTGATAGTTCATCTTAACGGATAACTGAATCAACAAGCATTTAACTTTTGTACCAATCTCGTTCAGATAAACTAAAATAAGGCAATGGTCCATTCAAAAGCAGAGGCAACCAACAAAGGAAAAGTGCAAGAAATAAGAAACATTGATGATAAATGCAAATATATCAACAAGTCTTATTACCTCCGAAACCCATTGCCCCAAAATTAATGCAACTTTTCTATGTATGATTCGCATGTTTGGATGGTCATTTGTGAGTTCAACAGATAATGCATTATTGAACCTGCATAAGAGGGTGATGGAATTCTCTTTAAGTCATGCAACAAAAAAATAAATAAAAAAGTTGGACATGGAGTAGAAAGTAATAAGCATTGATTCAGTAAAATGTAGCCACAAAATAGAAACTGTAATAAAAAGATATTTAGTAATTGCACAGCTTAACAAAAAAACAGAAATAGAGGGGTTGAAAAAAGCTGATAAGAACAGAGATACAATGGTTGAAATAAACAATAGAAGTAGGTAGGAGTGTGAATCAGTCGAGCTAGGGTATATCAATAACCTAAATGTCCATGTATCAACAAAGGAAAATCAGGACTGAAACTTGTTTGGTCTTAATTTTGCTAGCATCATGTGACGGTTATCTATATAAATTCCAGCCATCCACTGGATTGGAAATTCCAGCCATCCACTGAATTGGAAATTCCTGACAACTGGATTGGAGAAACCCTAATACGGTTTTAATTGAGCTGGCTCTACTACTAGCTTTTGAAATTTCTTGGCGATTCCAAACGTTAGAGTGGCAAAGCTTATCCACCTGAAGCACTCACATCTACTCCTGTCTTGATGTGGAAGCAGTGGGCGGAAGCTACTGAGTTATATGTATCTTTTACAATAAAATTTCCATGGAAAAACAAAATCATACGTCCTTTAACCGATTGTCTCAAATAACCCCAACCTCAAAAGCATACACTGAAGGAACATTATCTCTGTACAAAATATGCATCGAGTAATGAGCATTCATCTATATTCACAAATGCAAAATGCCATTGGCAAAAATCAGAGTTCTCCATTGTAAAAAGAGCCACCTGAAGATAAAGTTGACCAATTTGTGTAACTGAAATCAAATTACTACTTGACACCAATAATTCAAGGACTTACCAGTCTTTGAAACTTAGATAATTCGAAAGCTCATAGTAGACATATGCAGCAGCACCATAAGCAGCATCCTTGAGAAGCAAGGGTGGAGTTATTTCATAACCAGAAGAAGGGCATCCACTCATTGCCTCTTGAAGAATGGAAACCACAACAGGACCCAGGAGCTGAAACGGTGAAAAATGACCATAAGCACGCACAACACTTCCAGACATGTCAACACATAAGAAAATAAACTTAAAAGTGTCACAAAGACTCACTTGGCTGTGATTCTCAAACAAAACAATGTATAATGCTTCTGCGCATGGTCTTAATCTCTCTGACCACAAGACAGAATCCTGCTCGTGGTGAAAAGACTCAGGATTCTGGTACCATTCTTCCATATCGCTTGCTGTTAAAACAAAATACCTGCTTCAGAAATAACAGAAGATTGAGAGAAGTGAATCAAAGAAAGAACAAAATTAAAGATGACATGGAACACATTTTATCTAATCATGATGCCATGACAAACGCAGCAGGCTTGAATCACAGTAAATAATATATCTTATTAGAGAAAGGCATCACCGGGTTGCGGCAAGAATTTTATATCCATCCAAGTACTTGAAGCTTAACCGATTCAATTGGCATCATAACCCCCACTTTGGGGAGCAGTCTCAGTTCAAGATCTTTAGCTAGCAAAGCATGTCCCCCATTTGTACTCCGGGAAAAGGAAAAGAAAAAAGCCTAACCAATTCAAAAAAATCGCTAATATGATCTTCAGGCAAAAAGTTTAATATCCTTGAAATTGTTTCCGGCCGTCATATCAGTACATGGAGGAAACCTAAAACACTTGTAATAAGAAGAATAGGGAAACTTCCACTTCAAAATAAAGTAAATTCAAATTTAATATAATTAAGAAGAAAGACAAGGAAACAATAATTGCCAAGGAATTTTAGGAGAACATCTGATCAAAATGCACGTCTACAGGCTAGGAGAAAAAAATGTGCATCTAGTGCAATGATGCAGCCCAAAGTCTAACTCATCAAGCCATCCGATCAAATTGAATGGATAAGTTGAAGTGGTGTAAATATCTTCTCTTAATCAGGCAATTCAAAGCATTTTAAAGTTAGTCACTGCGGTTTAAGGTTTGACAGATCTTTCCTGATAGAGATGCTAAATGCCTAAAGAATGCAGAGGTCACAAATTGAATGGATAAGTTGATGCGGTGTAAATATCTTCTCTTAATCTGGCAGTTAACATTTTAAAGTTAGTCACTGCGGTTTAAGTTTCGACAAATCTTTCCTGATAGAGATGCTAAATGCCTAAAGAATGCAGAGATCATAAATTGAATGGATAAGTTGATGTGGTGTAAATATCTTCTCTTAATCAGGCAGTTAGCATTTTAAAGTTAGTCACTGCGGTTTAAGTATCGACAAATCTTTCCTGATAGAGATGCTAAATGCCTAAAGAATGCAGAGGTCACAAATGAATATAGAGAAGGTGAGTGCAGTGCAAGACAGAGCAAACATTTGATTTATCCATTAGCGCCTATAGTTGTTTTTACTTCCCTGATAATATACATTACCAGGCTCCAGAACAATAACTTGATTGAGAAAGACCTGGAAAACAAAATAAAGCATATTTACATGACTTCGTTTTTACCTCCGTATCAGTATGTTACACAATAGAACCACACGCTCACTAGGCAGAAGAGAAGCCAAGACACCAGCAACTGTACTAGATACATTTTTCTTCATCTCTTGAAAGGTCATTCGATTGTCATCCATCACACGACCAGTCATGATTGGCTTGTAATCTTTACATTCAAGAATAGATTTCATCATTGACATACACTGAATCAAAAATTCTTGAAACGAGACACTATCTGGCTCGGGGTTTGTTATCTTATTCAAGCAAAAGTCAACAACAGGCCAAAGGACACTTTTGTCACCAAATGAGTAAGGATGCCTGTGCTGAATTGCAATTAAAACCTTCATCAACTTAGTGCATGCCTTCTTCAGGAAATCCCAGAATTTGGGATGTTCCTCTTGAAAAGATGAATCTGCATATGAATTGTAAATCACAACAATTTTAATTTTTACAGCCCTTGATTTTATTTAGAAGAGGCTCTGGATACCTAACAATGGATAATCATTGATAAGATTTAATTCAAGAGCTGAGATCTTACAGTATGGCAGAAACGATTGGACAGCATTTAACACAACAGGACCGACCTTCTTGACAGGTTGCACCTCCTATAAGGTAACAATTTCATAAGTGAAGCAAACTTGTACTGATCAACAGACACAAAAAATAAAACAGAAAGCGAAGAAGAAGAAATCTGAAAAGATGGGACCTCACCTGTACAGACTTCGCGTCACTTGGGAACCCAGAAATTATAAGTTGCCGTATAATCTTTGAACACAGGAACCATCTTTCACAGGTTAAGTAAAGATCATCCTGATTCAACTCAGAAGCATTTTGAGCAAGCAATGAAAAACCATGCAATATATTCTGCACATCAGTCTGCCAAAGGTGCCAACTGTAATCAAAGAATTGGGATGCTATCTGACAAATGAAAAAGGTGAAATATTAAGTGACGCTTGCACCATCCTTCATAAAAAAATCCCATCCAATTTTACATACAGTGAGACCAATTATGGAAAATAAAGTGCAAAAATTTACATTCAAATCTTTAACATCGATCCAGCATGCCAGCTCACATCAGCTTTAGGCTAACATGAATATCTATAGATTGTAAAGGCTCTTCTACCTTAAGGAACATAATTTCACTAGGATATTGTCGACATAATAACTCCATGACAAATAATAAATCAAGACTCCAACAAAGACTCAAATTACAAAAACAAATGTGAATATCCTCTTGAGAGGAAACTTTTACAGGATAAATAAAACTTCATTGATGATCTTTAATCACCATATGTACTCTGTTTTTTGCAACAATTCTAGCACATTGGATATTAATGCCCCGGCATCCAAATTTAAAATTAATGCAACTTTATCAAAATGTACATCATGAAATACACACAGCCATTTCCAAAAATAATAAATAAAATTAAACAAGTGCACCTCAGCGAAGGTCCTCTGATCAGAAGTCAGTCGTTTCGTCGACAACTCCTTCAATGTACGGAAAAGAATCATACAAATTCTATGAGAAGTTAATAAATCCGCAGATTGAAGCTGTCGAGCTAACATAGAAAACAAGTCTGGCCTGTATCCAAACTTGAATCAGTGGGTATAATACACAGGAGGAATACACAAAGAACAGTTTTGCAGAAGAATGAGCAATATAACACATGGCACAATACAAATGTTATATAAGCTTCAATAAGACATGACAGTAGATCAGAAATATAAAACAAGATACTACCTTTTAAAAATAACAATAATTAACCAGAAAATTTTAGAAAAATAATATCAGTTCCTTATCAAGCCAGCGGTTAGTTTCATCAATATTGTACCATATTTTCAAGAATGAAATGATGGAATACATAAATATCATAAGAAATCTGCTCCCACACTATGAAACCTCATCATGGTGAGATGTCATACCATTCTCTTGGATAGTCAATGCGAGCGATTTTCGAGACCAAAACGGACAATGTCGCAGCAATCTGTACCAAAAGAGGAAAACGCATGAAGCATGACTGATGTTTGAGAAGACAAATTAGAAAAACATCCAATTTTGTGAAGGTAGTATCGTCCCCAATATCAGTGACAATAAAGATGATGTCATATGCAATAGCCAGTAAATTAATTTAAGCTTTGGCACAAACAACTACACAACTGGTTTTAGGGAACTGTTAGCAAGCAGACAAAATTCAAAGTTGTTTACCAGCAATCATTATATGTATCACCTGATAATTCTCTTCTCTTAAGTGTGACAGCAACTTTTGCCTCAAATATATTTTTTCTTCATTGCTCAATCCCCTGTGAAAACATATTATAATCAGATGTAGCACCAAACCTAAACATCTATTTACTCCAATAAAATAAACGAAACAAAATAAACACACCCCGATTAAAAGGAGGAATAATATAATGTTCAAACAAAACAGTTCTCAAAACCTTTCCACTTATTCCCTTGGGCAGGGTTAATACCCACACAAACTTTCACGGATATCCACCAGAAATAACAGGGCTATAGCTGTCTAATTAAGTTATCTTCAAAATTAAATAGAATGAATAATTATCAAACTACACATTTCCTAACCAGATGAAACTCATCGATCATGAAATGATATATTGTCACCAAAACCAAAGTGACTAACAAATAAAAACTAGCGGTTTAACCAAAGACAATTTTAGACCATTTCCAACCCATCTCTCCTTTCGTCACAACACCAGTAGATAAAGAAAATAAAGAACACAGTGCACCAAGATGAACACAGATGCTAAAAAAATACGAATGACATACGTGGAATCACGCTTATGTCTCCAATACCGATTGATGCTGTTCTTGAAATACACTGACGCCAATAATCTCACATCCGTCTGTGACGCCAAATCTTTGGCTGCTATAACTTCCTGCACGATACAAAAAACCTCATAAAAAAGGTCCGACATCTTCACAACTCATAACTTCTCACATGCATTAACACAAACATAAACAACAAGTACAAACACAAAAACTCATATACCATTAGACAAGAGCAGAAACCAGGTCTGCTCTCGAATTGCGCCAAAGCATCTTCGGCAGGCTTTCGTATGTTTATGTCACCGCTCAACGAATTGGCGAGTAGTGCATATATCGCAGGCAAGTCGGAGACTGAGAGAGCCATTTCTTTTCTTCAAAGAAAAAATCAACCAATATATCAGGCGTATCGAAAAATGCACGCTGCCTGCATAAACGGAGAAAATGCGGAGTTCTTGATCGACGTGTTGACTAAAAGATTCGAACCGTCATACTTTCCGAAGGGTGACTGGAAGATATATGATTAGAAATATCGGAGCAGATTATTTAAAGAGTTGGGAGTGGAGCGGATAGTATGATTCCGACGAAGGGTTAGCGGCGGCGGTGGGAGGCGGAGAAAAGGTGAAGCCTCCGGCGCAGAGATTCTGAGCTGGAACTGTCTCGTGTCACTTTGATTTTAAAATGCAATTTAATATCGTCTTTTCTTTTCTTTTCATTTCTTTTCTTTTATTTTCCTTTTACATAAAATTATATCTTATATCGTAGAACTACGTATTGACATTTGTTTTTTGTCATTTCTATAATTCTATTCTAATCTAATTTTTTAAATTGATAACTTTTATTTAAAAAAATTTAAACAAAAAATTACTCTTTGCTTCATTTTTCCTTAAGTATTATACATATTTACATATGCTGCAACCCGCTGATTTATAATTACATACTAGTTATTTTGCACACATGATATTAAAATAAAATTTAATAAATTATAGAGATTCTAAAATTTTTTAAATGTATATGAATCTTCTTGTCTTGACTTGGCCTCTACAAAATAGCTAAAATTTTCTGGATGGTATATCATTTCGTATATCTTTGTCTAACATGGATGTGCCTTTTAATGGGCCTAACGATGAAAAGGCCCATCCAAATTTTGAGACCTCTTATATATAAATTCAGCAAAACCCTAATCCGATCTTGTGCAGCCTTCCACATTTTTTCACCTCCACCTGTGACAAAAGGAGGAGTCCCGAGCTTTTGATTGCATCTTCTCGTTCGATATGAGAGCCAAGGTATCAAGAATTTTTTATTTCAAGAATTAGTGAATTTTGTCCATTAATTTACAGTTTTATGTTAAATTTTTGTTTTGCGATTGATTTTGTCAACAGTGGAAGAAGAAGCGAATGAGGAGGTTGAAGAGGAAGCGCCGAAAGATGAGGCAGAGATCCAAGTAATCATCCTTTCTGCTGGCGTTTCTAGGGTTCCGGTTTCAAGCTTTCAGTTTTATGATTTTGAATCTGTATTAGTGCACCTTATGTTTATGCGCGAGACTCACCAATCAACTAATCAATCTCATGAGATTTCATCGGTTTCGATTTTTATCCGAATTCTATGCTTTTGGTATTGGCGATTATCATAAGGATGTGTTTGAAATCGCTTTATGATTTGAGCTTCTCTAGTGATGCATTCCCCGGTCTAGCATGTTTCAGAAGGCCATCATGGAGAGTTATTTACCGGATGAGAGAACCAATTCATTTTTTTTATAAATATATGGTGTAATAATTATAAAAATCGCATCTTGTTCGTGATATTCTTTAACTCCTCCTTTACTCTGTATTATCTCAGTACTCCCCTCAATCCAGGAACATTGATCATGAATGTAATCCACCCCTTCATGTTTGTTTCCATGTCGAAATAACATCAATCCAAACCTTTGTGGTGTGGAACTATAGAACAAATTACCAGTTTCTGTTCTACCCGCCCCATCTGTTCATCAAACCATGGGGCATTAGGTTAGCATATGCGAGCCCTATCTTCCACCCAAATCCTGCCATGATATCGCAAGGTATAGGATAAGCTTATGTGTAACATTCCACAATGGATTCTATAGTGAGACCTCTCCTCCGGCTGGCTTGAAATTTCTTGGCTAACTTCTCTTGTTATTGTTTGATTCCGAGGCTCCTTTTGTCAGTTGAGAAGCCTTTTATGCTACTGAGTACGTGAATAGTTTCATTGCACCCTCGTAATGATTTCAATGGTGCCTCGACCTTCATTTGATACCTACGACTGGGGGCCATACATCTCATGAGACCCTGAAACTCGTGTCCTCCTTCACTAGAAAGAAAGTACGCAACTTTCCATCATGATGGTTCATCAATGTCCACTGATTTAGCCGCCTTCTGCGTTCTCAACAAAGCCAAGATTGGCACTTCGTTTGCACCATTGTTTTGGGGTCTGCAAGAGGGGTGATTTTGGTCATTGCATATTTACCGAACTGATGTGGTTGGCTCTTAAATCCAGAAGAGCATTTTCATGATCTAGCCCAGTCATTATGGATCCGCTTATTTACAAAATCCTTGCATAGTTCTGGTGGTTCTTGATATATACGTGCTCGTGTGTTAAACCTTGGATAGCTGACAAGCTAAAAAGGCTTTTTTTATTACAAGAAAAAGTTTTTTTTGGAAGAAAAATTATGCTTAAAAATGTGAATATTGTTTTATGCTTTAATTTTTCCTCCCAAACCATTGGTTAAACAAGCTGCACATTACATTTCTTGACTCGACGTGTGCGTTGCGCCATATGGGAACATGCTATACATGATACCTCTGCGGCGGTTGTTCGAGTACCCCTTGAGCTGAACACAGAATGGGGTACCTCTGGCTTGGTGTATATACAAAGATTTTTCATGAAGTAGGAAGTGAATGTGCACAAGAAAAACAAGTATGGTCTTGGTATTATGGTTAATCTAAGGTTAAAGATATATCGTCATAAGCAAGGGGTCTTGGCATTGCAAGCTAATCTATTCCACTTTATGGTCGATTCAATATTCTGTAATGAATACCACATTGTTGCAATCCATCTAAGATTCAAAACTGTAATTTTAAATGATCGAGATAATTTAGCAGCTAATTGCAGTATAAAAGGCCATTATCGAAGCAAATATAATAGCAAAATAGGACGAGGGAATATAATAATTTGTCGTAGTTCTTCTCAGTACAAAGTTGACACACGCACAAAACAGCAGAACAAGTATCATATCCAACTTGAATTTGACACATTCGAATCGACTGTGCTACCCAAAGTTTCTTTACCATCACAAAATACGCACAAACCATAGATCTAAACATTACCACATAAAACTAGCAGTAGCTACATTAAATTAGTACTTGAGCTAATATATATAATCATTCCACGAACACTCTTAATTAACACATCAAAATATTTACGAAAAAAATCACTTAGAAGCTACCACTGCATGTGTATATTTTACTTCGCATGAAAAGCTATGTTCTCTTCATACTGAAACCAAGAATCCTCTTTCACTGCCTGAACTTGATCCTCTGCGTAATCAGTAAACAAGTCGAACTCATGATGGTGATGAATTAGAAGAACTGATTCTGAAACCAGGGCCTGCTGGCGGAGCCATGAAATCTGGTCCTTGAGGAACTTCACGTACTCTATGGCTTCCTCGAGCATGGAAACAGTGTCCATTTTCGAGCCGCCGGGTACCAGGCTCTGCAGAATCTTGAACCTGTTGCTGATGCGGTGGCGCCGCCGTCTTGCCGCCATGCTTTGTGGGTCTGAGGACAACTTCATTGTGGCACCGCCGTTGGGCTTCTTCTTATTATTTTTTCTGATATTCTTTTCCTTGCCATTGTTAAGGGAAGTGGATTCAGTTGGAGCGCTTGGGTTTTGAAATATTGGAGGGTAATCCATTGGCTTCTAATTTGTCTTCGAATTNGATTGCAAATATTATTAGTTTTTCGTAAATAACATGTGTGATTTTTTTTTAAATCAAGTTTAAAGAGTCAACTTTGCATAATATAATTCCCGTTCAACATCGTGTAGTGAAATGTGTTTGAATTAATTTAATGAAATGTTATTTGAATTCTATAAAAACTTGAGTTTATCGTTTATGTCTAGTCAATATGGATACGATATATATAGCAACTATACTAACCTATTATGCAATCATGCTTACGTGAACATGGGCCTGACACATAGCAAAGTGGTATTAAACACGATCTTCTGTTAGAAATAATAAGAGAAGTGTTATTGGAGACAAAGTATTGTGTTTATGAGAGCAACTCTTATGCATATGAGACAAAATGGATCATGTACTAGAGCTATTTTTTGAACATGTAGAAATCATATCTAGATTTTCGAGTATTGGTCGAACGAGAAGAGTCTCATATCCGTTAATGAAATGTATTTGAATTAATTAATACATGTTTAGTTTTATAGTAACTTGGGTTAAGAAACGAATACGAAACAGTTCTTATAAAATGACAACACATATCTTGATCAGGTCATTACCATATGGACTCTTTATTCATCCAATAACAATCACAATAAAGTAAGAATAAATTATCGATATCTTATTTTTAAAAAAAAATACCACTAGCTCCGATCCAAACAAGTAAATAAACTAATATCTCATCGATAAATTTGATTTAAAACCACCCAATTAAATCTGTATATCTAAAAAGTGGCGATTTTCCAAGTCTATTACACTAACAAATGTAATGATCAGAAATTAGATATTTCGCGTATCCACTCACCAAATTATTACATAATCCACTTCCTAATGCGTACGCAGTTGACTAAAATTGGCCGATTAATCTTTGCGAATTGATTATCACAACCACTGACATGGATTTGCCAAAAAAAAATGGTGAATTGTGGCAGTCGATTGTGTCAAGTACAATATTAAATCCTCAGATTTAATACTATATATTAATATAGATAGAATATAAAATTCCAAAATCAACAAATCCTACACTTACAACATTTTTTCTTTTGGTTTAAATTTGGCACATGACATCACCTAGTCCTATATTTTAATGAGGTAGCTATGGGGACAAATGAATCCCAATGTTGAAATTGAGGCGACTGGGGCCTCCCCTGAAATTCATATACGTAAACTCCTCTTTTTCACACTATGGGAAAAAAATAAAAAATTTATATGGAAAAAAATAAATAAATAACCTAAAAATCAAATAAATTGATGGGGGGAGCAGACGAAAATCACACGAGTTTCCGGGTTTCTCGTGCAGTGGGGTGGGTAGAATCCTAATAATTATAACTTGTTCAGCTGGAAAATCACCTGTCTTTTAACTGTCTTTCTCATTCCCAGGCAACAGCGTATCTGATGTATGTACTATATATGTATACACACACGTAAGCATGAGAAGTTCGATTATTTTTATTTAACACTTTTTTAGATTATTATTAACACATAAGATTTATACAGTATGACCCGATATAAAAATGATTAAAAGTGTAAAGACAGCCAATATATTACTTATTCACTAAGATATATATATTTAATAAATTTTTTGTTAAAAAAAAACATAATTCAATATAGATTAAGTTACGAAATATTTTTAATATTTTCCTTAAAAAAACACATGGATTATCTATATTCGAGTCATTATTTAATTTATTGGATCAGGATATTAATAAATAATAGCTAATATATTTGAGCTATAATTTGATTAGACAGTTTAAATAAACCCTTGTTAACAGAAGATGAACGGAGGAACCATGCGTGACGAATTGAACAGTTATTCCTTTTGGTAGGGTTTACTTTTTAGTCAGCAAAATNATATTGATGAAAACTTGATCGGAAATCACATTTTGGGAGAGACTTAAGAAGCTTTGTCGTTCACAATGTACGCAACAGATGGTACGTGAAGATGAAGTTTTAAACATACTCAAATCATTAAAGAGGTTAAGGTATCTCCAACCAAGACTTCAAAATAGCATTTCAAGCTATTTTGTTGTCCAATACTCTCCAACCGGGGTGCTATTTTGGAATCCAAAATAGCGCCCAGCGCCTCCTGCGTCAAATTCGACGCAGGAGGCACCCTGCGTCAAAATTTGACGCACGGTGTTCTATTTTTTTTTATATTTTTTATTTACTTTTTTATTATTTTTAAATTATGATTAATTTAATAAATAATATATTTAATGATATATGGATTCTTTAATATATTTTAAATGATTTAAAAGCATTTAATTAATATATTAAATAAAAAAAATATTTTGTTATTATTAATAATTGAAATTTATTTGATTACATATTAATCTATAAATTGAAAGGTTAATGTAAATCATTACTGTAAATAACATAATCGAATACACAAATTTATGAATAATATTTAAACATTCAAACACACGATTAAAATAAAAAAACAAAATCAAATACATTTAATTTAGAAATAATTTAAATATATTTTTAAAAAGGAATATTTTGAGAATATTCTTTTTAGAGTAAGATTTGAAGTAGATGGGTTGGAGATGAATATAATATTTGGTGCAGAAATTGCACTATTTTAAAGTAGAGTTACTTTAAAATAGAATTTTGGGTTGGAGATGCCCTAAAAGATTATGTTTGCAAATTTCAAAGTAACAAATTCAACTGAAAATGATTTATGCAAAATTGAAGTACACAAAGTTTTAAAATCATACAAGATTCAATTAGCATTCACAAGAGTCAAATTACAATATTGAAGAGCAAAGAAATTTAAAGATGTATTAAATGGGTTGGTTGGTAATAATAATAATAATTTGGTAGATAGCTCCAATTATATTTTCAATTCGTAATAATTATTTTGTATGGTTTTGTGGGTTGTAATTTTGGTTTCTATGTTATTAAAATTGAATTTTGGCAAACTTTACATATAAAAAATACGATTGAACACAACAAACGAGATTCTAGCTTAGATCCTTACACTACAAATATCCTTGTATCGTTACAAAGTAGTAGATTCACACATTGTCCTTACTTTTTCCTCTACGACATCCAAGTTTATACATTTATAGTCATTCCTCTAGCACCATTTAAATGCCAACCTGTGGCGGCCATTTCCACCGCATGAGCAGGGTTATGCCACCCGTGTTTAGCCGGTTCGTATTTCTCCCCGTCGCCCCACAGGGCATACGCTTCCTCGCCATGGACTGCATCGTCTCCAATCACGAGTTCCTCATCTGGCATTCTCAGAGGTATAAATATCTTGATTAATAAGAGGATAATTGTCGTGGCAGTGAAATTCCAGCCAATTATAAAAAGCGCTGCAACCAGTTGCTTGAGGAACAGTATTCCGCCCCCGCTGCCGTAAAATGCACCCTTGGTGTTTTTGACCGGCAGTAGCATGCTGCAGAGGGTAGGTTCCGCCAGGAGTCCGGTTAAAGCGCCACCCAAAACTCCGGCCACTGCATGTGTGTAGAACACGGCTAATGTATCATCCACCTGTAATATCATCGGATGTTAATATAAACAGAATTTTATACATATACATATACATATACATATATATATATATATATATATATATAGATTGGAATTTCGGTAAATAAGCAAGTTAATCCGTATCCTGTACACGAATGAATAAATGAAAAGTTGAGAATATCTTTTTTACGTTACAACACCCTAAAATATATTGACATATGTGGATATATATGTCTTTTGGATCGGATATTTAAAAAAATCCTAAAAATGGATCTAAAGTTTTCCTATCAATATTTATAGAGAAGTACAAACAACAATTTTCCATTTGAAATTTTCAATTTCAGCTTGGCATCCATTGTTACAGAAGCCAAGTGTTTGAGGGATCTTTAAACAAGCATCATCAGATCATACTACATCAATTTTTACTGTAAATTCAGTTTCTTTGCTTCAAATTAATATCTTAGAAATATATGGGAGCAGAAAAGAAAAGGAACCAAAATTAAAAATAAATAAAAAGGAAAAGTGCTTGGACTTGAAGAGTCGACACAGACTGAGAGGAAATTAAGCCACCTAAATAAATAATAATAAAAATTNCATCCCCTGAACAGCGCCTATAACTGAAGGCTTCCCAAAGTAATAAACATCGAGTGTTGTCCAAACAAGAAGGCTAGTAGCTGCTGAAATATTTGTATTCAGTACTGCCACTGAAGAAACTAAATTTGCAGCGTATGGCGCCCCGCCGTTGAACCCAGACCACCCCATCCACAGCAACCCGGCTCCGGCAAGCATCAACAGCACATTGTTTGGTACATACCGATCCCTGTCTACTTTCAACCGCGGCCCTACCTATTTCGGGAAAAAAAACAAGTGAAAACTCGTTATTAATAAGGTCCTTGTATTGATCAGAATTGAAACTGTATTATTTGGTTCGGAGTGGACATCCAACAAGTCAATTATTAGCTTTGAGTTAACGATAAATTTCCGTTAAACATCATTTTATTTCATCCAAAAACCATGAATTTGCTATAGTGAAATATGATTGTATACTGAGTGAATATCAAAAACTATGAATACTGTTTATGACTGGATTCGCTAAATCTAAGTTCCGTTCAATGTATAGTAATAGTACGATATTTTAAAGAATATAGCTTCTCTAGCTACCAACAAATGAGCTGTATGATCTTTTGGAACATACACATGAGTCACGATAAACTATATTAAAAATATATTAGATACGCAATATTCAGATATTCCTCAATAGTATTCTTATCATTAAAGAAATGTTTGATGAAGGATTTTAAATTCATGAAGCTGCTGTCAATCAAAAATGCAGCCGACAGAACTTGAAAGCTTTGCAAGAGGAAAAAAACAATTAAGATGTTGCGAATCCAAGAACAATTGAGTCATTCAGATGAAATCTTGGCAAAATTTGGCCATTCTCGTTTAAATTATACTTATTTTGAGATGTAATTAGTACTTCTTGAATAGTAAGCAGCTAAACGAGTTTTTTAGTAAAGAAATTGTACCCAATAAGCAGCCGTGAAACCAGAAATCCCTGAAGCAAGATGAATGACGTAGCCGCCGGAATAATCAATTACTCCCCAATGATACAAAAAGCCACCGCCCCACAGGCTGTACGCACCCACCGTGTAACAAAAAGTAAGCCACAAAGGCACGAAAGCCATCCACGCCTTAATATTCATCCTCCCCAACACCGACCCCGCAACCAGAACCGTCGTAATTGCAGCAAAAGTGAACTGAAAGTAAACAAGAGAAGCCATTGGAATGAATGGCTCATTCATTTTCGTTTCAATGGTGCCATTTGAATAATGATGCGTGCTTTCCGGCACTGCCGCTCGCCCTGTCAGATACCTGCGAGAAATTAAACATGAAATATCTCATCAAATGGGTAAAATTGACCGTCAACTGCAGATTCAATAATCGAAGATTTTGATCCACTGTACTTTTGACCAAGAGCTGGTGCGCCTTTTCCCCAGAAAGGAAAGAGTTCGTCACCGAAAGCCAGACGATAACAGAGAAGAACCCAACAGATCAAGACTGCGGCGAAGGCATACAGCGCCATGAAAGCGGAATTAACGGCCCATTTCTTCTTCACGATGCTGGCGTAGAGGATAACGAGTCCCGGCATGGACTGGAGCCCGACGAGCGTCGCCGCCGTCAGCTGCCACGCATTGTCGCCTTTGTTCAGCCAATCCGGAACTGCCGGCAGGCGTACTTCATATGCTAGAGTTAGATTACTAGACATCTTAAGCTTTCTATTACTGCATGTACAGTCTTTTCTGATTCAATTAAGATGAGATTTGATCGGTAGAAGTTCTTGGATTGGGAGGATCTCTGTGCATAAAAAGGCTTGCATTAAAGACATGTGAAGTCTGGGTTGTAGGGATGACAATGGGTAGTGTATGAGTCGGATTTCATACATCCATTCTCATACTCATTTATTAAATTTATCCCCATACCCATACCCATACTCATCGGGTATTGAATTTCATTTTCATCCTCATATCCATCGGATTATCGGATACACATACCCTACCCAAATACTCAATTATCATATACAATTGAATTTTTTCAAATTTAAATTGTTTCAATAAAGTTATGAATATTTAAAAAATTATTTAAATGAACAATAAGAAAAATTATTCACGCTTTATATATATATA
>NW_027359501.1:81524-188957 GCF_012295235.1 Primulina huaijiensis | reverse complement strand
ATATATATAAATTTAAACGGGTATTCGGGTCGGGTGTGGGTCGGATTATATCAAACCCGCCTCCATACCCGAACCCGAAAATCCCCATACCCGATTACCCAATTATTTAATCGAATCTAAAAATTTCTCCATACCCTCTTCTATTCGGGTCGAGTATCGGATCCTCCAACGGGTTCGGAGGAAATTGTCATCCCTACTTGGTTGGTTAAAGTGGGCCGCAATTTGCAACGCTGTGTTGTGTGCGGTGGAATTATTTGCAAGTGTGATGGTCAACGAGACTTTGGTTTTTGGATCACTCGCGGGAAATGGGTCTGAAACTCGGAAATAGATGGCGAAATAATGTATGGCTGAGTTTTGCCGGAAGTTTAGTTTCAATGTTTTTTCATAATCGAANAAAAAAATTATAGTTATATATATTTTTAAAACAAAAATATTAGATTAAATAAATTATAGTACTATTAAAAGGACATTTTTAACGAAATTCAAATTTCAAATAATCATGTATATATAACTTAATATAATTAAAATAAGAAAATTAATTTTTCAAAAAAAAATTGAAAACCGGTTAAACCAATTTGACTGCTAAAACGATTTTTTAAAGTATTTTGGACCGAACCTGTGATCAGTTTATGGTCGAACCTGTCACACCCCGAACCCGGGTTTATTCGACACCGACGTTGTTAACAATCACATAATTAAAAACAACAAGACTCGTATATGAAAGTCTAGCAAATCAGTTTGTAATTTATAATCAACATTGTCTTTACAACGTAAAAAATTCCTAAACATAAAAGAAAAAAATTCGTGGAATCGTCTTACAACTTGAATTAAATAAAAACAACTTAAAAGAAACACAATTAAAATAAACTTTTTGATTTTATATCTATTACCAGTTCCAAAATTGGTCATGTTATACCTTGATTTGCTCTTCAGACTTATCTGAGTTGGGTATATAAAGGAGTGAGTAATATGATCGTCACACAATAAGTGAGGGTCGTTCGAGCTTATACATAACAAATATACATGGTCTTCGAAATATCATGCGTAGCATATTTCGTATACAAATGTAAGCATTGTTTGGCATATGTACTAAGATTCCTTTACTTTTCATGGTTTACCGATATAAGTCTCTAATTTTTACTCCTCTGAAGGGGCGATGTCATATAATTGTTACAATCCCACCATTTGAAAACCATAAACTTATTGTATGTTGAGATTCACATTCATATCCAGTTGAATCTTCATAGTACCAAAACGTAAGGTACTTTCAACACAACATGAAACGAATAATTATGCCCGAGCGAAACTTTAAAAAAAACGAAGGAAACTTCATATACGAATTTAATATTTTAAAATGTAAGCTCACTTAAAAGAATAATCGTGCCAAATTAATACAAAAGTCCATTTAACTTAATTATTTGATGAAGAAACGTGAAGAAATAATTAGCTTGGCTCGAATAATACTGCCCAAATCCTGATAGCATTCCGACAGAACTTCGTCTTGCAAAATGATCTGAAAACTTGACAGCACTCGGGAGAAAATTTTTGAAAATTTGAGCCTCGCTTGGAGAGCAGGTTATCGAAATTTAGGTCAAATTCTAGGTATGGTTTTCGAACAAGAGTGTTGTTATATTTAGAGAGGTGCATATGCTATCCAAAACTTATATCATCTTCGCATTTAAATTTTTTATTCGATTGAATTTAAGATATATATTAGTCCAAGATAGATGAAAATCTCCATATATATCTATTTAGTAGGTCATTTTCGAAAATTACTTCCCTTTGATGCGTAAGATTAGAAATCTTCATGCCCGTGTTTTCCTTATCCCGTAGATATTTTATTTTGCAATGCATATTTAATCCATGTACTCTCAGAATTCAAATATCCCTTTGAAGTTTTTGATGCATATTTAATCCATGTACTCTCAGAATTCAAATATCCCTTTGAAGTTTTTGATTTATTTTTTTTTTTTTTTTTTTTTTTTTTTTTTTTTGTGATTTGCACCCAAGATAGGATTCTTGATCTCCTTGGGTAGGTGTTCTTGTTTATTTGATTAATTGGATTTTCGAAACTTCCATGCATAAATCTTCTTATCATATTGGTTTTTATTCATCCTTCTTGATGTATATATATTTTCGAAATATATATCCATAAATATATGATAATTTCGAAAATATGAGATTACACAATCAACTTATCTAATCTTCATTTATCTTAAATCTTTATCTTATATTTTAATTTACTAGTTTTGAAATTATACTCATACAAGCGGTGAAGTATGTGGTTTAATTCGATGCAAATCGAAGAACCTTACCAGGGCTTGACATGTCGCGAATCCTCTTGAAAGAGAGTGGTGTCTTTGAAAACGCGGACACGGGTGGTGCATGATTGTCGTCAGCTCGTGCCGTAAGGTGTTGGGTTAAGTCCCGGAACGAGCGCAACGCTCGTGTTTAGTTGTCATCGTTGTTTCTCCAACAATTTCTAATCTCTAGTGGATCTCTCAGTAGGATTCGTACCTAGATGAATTTCTGACCATCTATAAGAGAAAAAAGAACAAACGGTCCCTCAATAGCATCAAGTAACCATACATGAGAGGAAATTGCGCAGATTTAGCAACTGCACCGGCAAATAATATAGCAGCACACAACGTAACAAATGGAGAATTGACTTCATTATTATTTAAAAAAAGTTATGAATATTTTGAATAAATCCCGAAATTTTTGAAATGTACATATACATGTGTGTATATATCCAATATCTTCCTATTATATTTCTTGAATATTGCATAATCTTGACCTATGTATATCTATGTACCAAAATAAAAAAAAATAGGTATATTTATCACGTACGTGAAATTCGAATTCTTTGCATAGTTTGTACACAAATTTAATTATCACCTACTACTTTATTTAATCTTGACAATCTTAGAAAAAAATCTAATTAGATAACTTAGTACAAAATTTCGAGTATAAAAAAATTATACACTTGGTTTGAAATTCATGAATTTTACTCAATCGGTTGATCCAATCCAATTTCGATAACACTTATCATTACAAGAGAAGAAAGTGGGGGGAAATCAATAATGTGCAAGCTTGTTACGTAATTTTAAGTTTTAACCATGTGTAAAAATGAATATGATTTTCTACCATTCATGAAATTATAAATTCAAATTTTATTCTACTGGACCTCGTCTTTCAACTCTCCTATTTATGAAGGAGTGAAATGTTGTGTCTAAAACATGTATGGGTTTGTTCAATATTTGTAACTCACTAATTCAAAATTTGAGACGAAATCTTGAGTTCGATGTATAATTATAGCAAAATAATATTTTTTCAAATAAAAATTTTCATGACTTTTTTAATTAGCAATTGACTTAATTAGTTACACGTACATTTGAGGTACTTTTCAACGTTCGGTAAATTTGGACTAGAGCACGGTCTTCCAAGACTGCGATCTCATCTTCCGTCATTTCAAACACCTATTTTAGAATCCGAATAAAAGTTTATTTTCTTTTCAAAACTTGTCAAACATCACCCCGTCATGAGACATGATTAACCCTAAGACACCGACCGAGTAACGAGCGAATACTTCTAAATATATATATAAAAATTATTATATAGATTTTTTTTTTAAAATCATAATCTAGAGATTTGGGAAAGACTCGAATTCGAGTCAATACATTGTAAAATACAGGAGAGACCATTGGGCCAAACCATCGGTTTCAAATATTATGTAGATTTGAAAATGAATACAAATAGAGACTACCAATCCATATTTTATAGGACATCTTCTCAAGAACCTCTTCTTTTATATGTTTTTATTTTCTTTATTTATTTATGTAGAATATCAACATACTCAATTATCATCGCGTGTCTTTGTCTTTTTACTCAAATATACATGATTCTTTGATCATTAAATATCATCCAATTAGACTGAAAATTTTCCTATTTTAATTTATTTACCTTAACAATTTCATTATTTCATCTTGTTCAATAATTAAATAAGTTCTAGAATAAAATTAGTAGGTTACATCGTAGCTCTATGTGAAAATTATTTGACTCAGAATCTAGTTTGTCACCATCTTTTAACATTCAAAATACATTACATATTTGAAATTACCATCGTGAACACAACATATGACAAAGCAAATTATAACAAGAAGCTACAATATTTCTCGTTTATTTATTTTACCAGACTGTGTTCATCTGGTAGAGTGTTATACCGTCGCATGTCTTGGTCTTTTCACTTACTTTTTAGTATTTTTTCATGAAGTGCTGACATGACGTCGAAAAATACTGACGTGACACCGAAAAATACTGATTTGTCTGGGGTTACCATATCAGCACTCAATAAGGAAAATGACTTAAAACCAAAACATAACCTGATTTATGTGACCAAAATAAAAATAAACAATTTTACATGACCATGTTGGCTATTATCCATATTTGAAATTACCATCACAAGTACAACATATGAAAAATTAAATCTATGAGACAAGACTATAACAAACAATTGTAACCAAGAAACTATAATATTCATTGGTTATTCATTTTACCGTATACTTGATTTATTTTAATGTGTATCAAAGTATTTCAAACCAGAGTTTTCAGAACAAGACTTGACCGGCCGGTTTGACCGGAAACCAACCACGAGTCCAGTCTGAACATCATCCAAAAACTTTTTTATTGATCAAACTGATCAAGGATCGTTTAGGACTGGGGTTTCCGCATCGTTTAGGACTGGGGGTTTCGCTTATTCTCTGAAAAATATACATCTATCACATTATCTATTGTGTATAAAAAAACGAATGATATTCATTAATATGCAAAATTAGGATTTCTATTTTACACTAATCTAATAATGACTAAATAAATTGATTATTTTATTTAATCAAAAAATGTGATAAAATCAAAGCTCGAATAAATTTTAACATAATTGATAATTTTGCATTCTCTTGTGATATTAATATTAAAAAAAATAAAAATATAGATAAAAATAAAAAAAGATTATTTTATTAGAATACAATGATTTTTAATGATATAAAATTTACTAAAATTAAACTGTCCGTAATATTTGTTTTTGGTTTTGAAAAGGTCCACACCGACATATTATGTTTTTAAACAAGGGCCTCATTGTCAAAGCCCAAAATCGAAAAATCAGAGTACAATAATAGAAAATGGGCCAACATTTCAGCCCACTCATTCATCGGCACAACGTTGTCGTTTCTAAAAGTAGTGCCACCCCATGTTCTTGTCACCTGCGATCCCGCCATCACTCCCCCATGGATCATTCGCCCAACTCATTTAATCAACAGAGGAGTTGCACTCCACGCGCGAAGGATGGAGGTGTCCAAAAATCATCGTATGTTATTCCCCGAAAGATACGGGACGGGAAATGTGAAAAAAATTATTGCAACACAGCCTTTTCTCTTCAGCGGCTCTCCATTCCTAACGGGTGAAATAATAAATCGGGGAGAGCTTGAAGAAAAGAGATAGCTTTGTTAGTTAAGAAAGGGAGAAAAAGAGAAAAAAATTGTGGATATATGCGTATATAGATACATAATTTATTCATAGAGAGGTGAGAGAAGAGTGGCCGTTGAGATTAACGGCCGCCACCGCCGCTGTCCCTCCTATCAGCAATCATCAAGTACCATATTTTTTTTACCAAACCCATAAAGAAAAGGAGAACTAATAATATAAGGAAATTGCTTTCAGAATCTTTTTTTTTCCCCGAAGTTTTTGGCTTCCCTGATCAACGGTGCGAAAGTTTGCAGGTGTGGAGGATTTGATCGTTTGGTATTTGATTCCTATTAATATTTTCTTCTTTTTTTTTTTTGGTTTATTGTTTACGTTGTAGGGTTGTATTTGATTGAGGAAAATGCAGCAACATATTTTCAATTCGATGCGTAGTTTGAATATGGTAGATGGATGCAAGGGGACCCAATTGTGCGCCATCAATTCCAGTGTCAGCGGCGGAGCAGCCGCTGGAACTGGTGTGGGAGAAAAGTTCTTTCAGCATTTGCAAGAGCATTTAAGGGTAAATTCGATTAGGTCGAAATCCCATCGACATAATCAGAGTTTATCTCAAGGTAATAATGGGAATACAAGTGTTATAAAGGAGGCCTTATCGGTTTACGGGCTTCCTCAGATAGATTTCATCGAACCCAGCATTGATCCTTGTCTTAAATTTGTTGATAATGTGGAGATTTTAGCTGATGTTTATCGGAAACTTGAGAAATGCCCTCAATTTGATAGATCTGGTGTATATATTGAACAATGTTCGATCTTTAAGGGCTTGCCTGAACCGAGATTGTTTAGGAGATGCCTTAGATCAGCTAGACAACATGCGGTTGACGTCCATTCTAAAGTTGTTCTTTCGTCTTGGTTGAGGTTTGAGAGGAGGGAGGATGCATTGTTCGGAGTATCGGCCATGGATTGTTGCAGGTGGAGCATGGAGTGCCCGAGGAGTTCGTTGGTTTCAGGATATAATCCTGAATCTTCAAACGACCCTTGTTCATGCCCCAGAGATTTTGAAGAAGGTGAGAAAATAGAATCAGATGTAGAAAATCAAGAATGTTCAATTTCAGTGGGTCAAGATTATGACATGGATGATGATGATTATGATATATGGTTTTGTATCGGTGATGATGAGATCAAATGTAATAGGTTCAAATTTTCCTCTCTTTCAAGACCTTTTAAAACAATGTTATATGGTAGCTTTATTGAATCACGGAGGGAAAGAATATATTTTTCACAAAATGGGATTTCTGCAAAGGCTATGAGAGCCGCCGAGTTATTCAGCAGGACAAATAGGGTGGATTCATTTGATCCAAACATCGTTCTGGAGCTACTATCTTTGGCTAATCGGTTCTGTTGTGATGGAATGAAATCATCCTGTGATGCATATTTAGCGTCTTTGGTCAATGATATGGATAATGCTATGATTCTTATCGAGTATGGGCTAGAAGAGGGGGCATATCTCTTAGTGGCAGCTTGCTTACAATTAATCTTGAGAGAACTCCCAAATTCATTACAAAATCCAAATGTGGTGAAGCTCTTTTGCAGTTCCGAGGCTAGGGAGAGATTAGCACTTGTGGGACATGCTTCATTTTTGTTATACAATTTTCTAAGCCAGGTATCCATGGAAGAAGACATGAAATCTAATACAACGGCGATGCTTTTGGAAAGAAAAGGCGAATGTGCTACCGAGAATTGGCAGAAGCAACTTACTTTTCACCAGTTGGGTTGTGTCATGCTCGAAAGAAAGGAATATAAGGATGCCGAGAAATGGTTCGAGGAGGCTGTTAACTTGGGTCACGTTTATTCTTTAGTCGGCGTGGCACGAGCCAAATACAAGCGTGGTCACAAGTTCAAGGCATACAAATTGTTGAACTCCCTCATTTCTGACTATACTCCCACCGGGTGGATGTATCAAGAGCGATCTTTATATAGCAGCGGGAAAGAAAAGATGATGGATTTGAATACAGCAACAGAATTGAACCCAACCCTTTCGTATCCCTACAAGTATAGAGCTGTCGTAGTGGCAAAGGAGGATAAACTGGGCACCGCCATATCTGAGATCAACAAGATCATCGGTTTTAAGGTATCTCCCGACTGCCTCGAGCTTCGAGCTTGGTTATTGATTTCCCTAGAGGATTATGATGGGGCTTTAAGAGATATTCGAGCTCTTTTGACGTTGGATCCCAATTATATGATGTTTCATGGGAAATTACATGGTGATCAATTGGTCGAACTTCTATGTCATCATGTGCAACAGTGGAGCCAAGCTGATTGCTGGATGCAACTTTATGACAGGTGGTCTTCGGTAGACGATATTGGTTCTCTAGCTGTTGTTCACCAAATGCTGGCCAATGATCCGGGAAAGAGCCTTTTACGATTTCGCCAATCTCTCCTTCTCTTGCGGTAACTGTTGTAAATGAAATGAATTCCTTTTATTTACCCAAAGCTCGATCCTTTCGAATCATATTCTGATCGTAAGCATGTATTGCAGAATGCTTTTATGGACGTTTGATGTTCTAAAGTTTCATCTTTGATTCTTTATGAGAAAATGTGATTTTTGGCAAAGTAGTTCCTTTCCATCAGATTTTTCTATGGTTTAATATCTCTCTTTTGTATTACTGATTTGCTGAAAAGTAGCTCATATATTGTAGATTAAACCGCCACAAGGCGGCAATGAGAAGTCTCAGAATGGCCCGAAATCACGCAATGTCTGAGAGCGAAAGACTTGTATACGAAGGTTGGGTTTTATATGACACCGGCTATCGTGCAGAGGCGATAACAAAAGCTGAAGAATCCATCGCTATTCAGAGATCATTCGAAGCCTTTTTCCTTAAAGCATACGTACTATCTGAAACCACGACAGATCCAAAATCTTCATTCTATGTCATCGAGCTTCTTGAAGAAGCTCTCAGGTGTCCATCTGATGGCCTCAGGAAAGGTCAAGTAAGTATTCTCTTCCACTAGACGAAGTCGTCGTCATTTTTGTAGGCAAAAATATTAGCAACCTAATGTTATTACTGTGCAGGCTTTAAGTAATCTGGCAAGCGTTTATGTAGATGTCGATAAGCTAGACCATGCTGTCGATTGCTACATGAATGCGTTGAACATTAAACATACAAGAGCACATCAAGGTCTGGCACGTGTATACCATCTCAAAAATCAGCGTAAAGCTGCATATGATGAGATGACAAAGTTAATTGAAAAGGTGCAATACAATGCATCGGCATATGAGAAACGTTCAGAATACTGTGATCGAGAGATGGCCAAAAGTGATCTTGGCATGGCAACACGACTCGATCCGTTAAGAACGTATCCATATCGATATCGTGCTGCAGGTAAGTTCTCGATAGTTTATATCCTAAACAATTTTAGACCCCTCTTAGTTAGATGCTTGAGACCAGTGTCCCTTTGCCACTGTGTGAGGTCGCCTTAATGTACTTTGCGGAGAGATACTTGCTCGTATAAATTCAAAATAAATAAAGGGATTTCTGGGATGGATATCAGGCCCGCCCCCTGCTAAGTTTTCCCTTTGTTCTGCTGCTTTATGATGCGACTAAGCGTGGAGTTGTTGTATTCAGTTTACATGGATGACCACAAGGAAGCAGAAGCAATTGCAGAGCTTACCAAAGCCATAGCATTCAAGTTGGACCTACAACTACTCCATCTTCGTGCAGCGTTCCATGATTCAATGGGTGACGTCTCATCCACCCTCCGAGACTGTGAGGCAGCTCTTTGTCTCGATCCTAACCATGCCGATACAGTTGAACTTTATCGAAAGGCACAGGAACGTATCCACGAGCAAGACCAAAACGGTCAGAGGGAAAAATAGATAATTTTGATTCTTGTTTCTCTCTTGTGCTGTTACAAATGTGATTTTCAATGTAGGGTCGTGACCATGCAACGTTTTTTACGTTTTCATTTTTTCGGTAGCGAATGAACCAAGACCGGATTGGTGTGCAGAACCCTGTTGAGAGATGATTCAGTTAGCGAGAATAATAAATGGAATATTCAATGGCGCCAAGGAAAAATGGTTGATTTTATATTCCTGTGCAACATAGTTTGATTGTAGTTGTACATACAGCTCTATACCATACAGCAGTTGTTTAAGACAACTGATACATACGTGCATTTCTGCGTGAATTGTTGTATTTTTGCTGAGTTTGTTTAAATGCAAAAGAACAGTCTTTTTCATTTATTTTTCTTGCACGTCCCACAAAAATTAATGTACCTGTGGATCATCGTCCGGTTATACATATCCCAAAGGATTCATTATATATTTAAGGTACGTAGAATTATTGTAATTATTCATTTAATTTATAGTTGTTTAGAAGATTTTATTTAATAATTATTTCATAATAACAGAAAGGCTAAAATCAGATGCAAGACATGGGTTGATTTACACGTACAGTTACACTCGATGAAGTAGTTGAAAATCACAAACAAATGTGTTACAAGCAGAATTTAAATCTTCCAAAGTAACAAAAATAGTGAATAACAAACATTCGGCCTTCAAGAAATCAACTGACCAATCGTTTTAAAACCAAAATAAGAATCAAAATTATGCCTTTTTGAAATCTTTGTGGATCTAGCATATACTGTTTGGATGGTGCAGCCTCGGAGAAAATGATACGTTGTATGAACAAACATTAAAGACAAGTGAGTTATTGTAATTTAAAAAAAAAAAAAAAAACAATGTGTGACAAATTTAAAGACTAAATTAAATAGTGGGTTTCAACATCTGTGCATCTTTCAGTTAGTATAGAAGTACAGATAAGCTTACTACTAATTTGTATTTATTCTTGATATCCATGCATCATGGAGATTTGCTCGAAATAGAAATTAATTAATATATTTTTTCGCTTTCGTCTTACTTATTAAACCTTTTTCCCTCTGTCCACAAGGCAAAGCAACATTTTTACCAATAAAAAATGAACCAAATTTCTCCATCAAGCAAAGCTACTATTGTCGTCTGTAACTTGGAGAATTCTTTTATAAGATATTATGATTATTTGAGGAAATTAATTTTTTTTTAAAGTTACAAAGAAAAGTTAAGGAAATATCTCTTGATTTGAAAAAAGAAAATCAAACATAAATTATGCTGAAATAAAAGTAATTTTTAGTTAATACATATTTTTACATTTTTATTTACATGTACTAATCTACAGATAAATATATTGACGATTTTCTTAATTTTTGTTTTTATGTTATGTGATCATAGTTTGTTGAGTAACTAAAGTTTTTTTTTTTTTTTTAAATGAACTTTAGATAAATGATCAAGTATCAAATAGATACATACAGGAAGCGACAACTATATATTAATAAATTATATATAAATAAACAATCGATAAATGAATATCGGTACTTTATGTTGCAAAAAAAAAAAAGTATAATAAAATAAATTTTAGGCGTGACATTGTTGATTGATTATTGGGACAATGCAGTATTAAAAATGAAGACTTGGAAGGGATCTTAGCAATAAATAAAGAAACTTGTCATCATCATACGAGATCAGTGAACTAGTGGTGTTGGAATTTATAATTAGTCTTCTTCATATATACATATATGTCATTATCTGTAATCGAATTAATTCCTTCTTATTAAAGTAGTACTGTTGCCACAGATTTGTACTCTACTCTGTACAGTGAGGACAATCAACAAGATGAAATTCCAAGATGATATTGGAACCACCTTTTCTGATGATTTTCTTGATCTTCAAGATTTATATGGTGAATTTGATGAAGATGATACTAAAGGCTACTTGTCTTCGTCACTTACAATGGAAGAAAATGAATGGGGTCCTTGCTTTTCCTTGCAATCTAGCAAGAATTCAGAAACGTGTTTACTAGTAGATGAAATAAATCAGCTGGATAAAGAATCCAGTCTTCTTCACCTACTAAAGGCTTACGGAGAGGCTGTTGAGAAAGGCGAAAGTGAGTTAGCTATGGTGATCGTCGAATCCATAAACGAAAAAAGCAGCCTCATGGGAAGCACCTTAGAACGTTTTTCGTATAGCCTATTCCGGTCCAGAGAAGATTGCGGTGAATACTTGAGAAAAGAGTCGAGTGAGAATTTTGTGGTGGCATTCAACTTGTTCTATCAAGCTTTGCCTCTTGGAAGATTTGCTCATTTTGTTGCCAACTCGGAGATCCTGGAATCTGTATCGGATTATGTAACAACGATTCATGTAGTAGATTTTGAGTTGGGACAAGGGGTTCAATGGCCTCCTATGATCGAAGCCTTGAGTCAAAAGCACAAGAAGCTGAGACTAACATCCATAAAATCAGAAGATAGATGCTTTCCTTCATGGGATTTTGGAAAAACAAAGAAATGGCTCCTGGATCATTCAAGAAAATATGGTCTAGAACCCCAGATCGAAGAAAAGAGTATTGAGGATCTTGCGAGTGAGCTTATGAGAATGAAGAAACGTGGACGAGGCGAAGAATGGCTGGCGTTCAATTGCATGGTGGGGCTTCCACACATGGGCAGGAGACCAAGAAATTTAGCAAAGAAGTTTCTAAAGATGGGCAAGAATTTACTTGCCAATTTTGCAGGAATTGTAATTATTGGTGATGGAGAAGTGGAGGATATGAACACTTGTTCTAGTTTCAGTTCATTTTTTGACAAATTTGTGAGACACCACAATGCTCTCTATGAAGCTTTAGACAGTAGTTTCTCGGTTGATTTTGCAGAAGCAAGAACAGCCATTGAAAGTCTTTTTCTTGGGCCGAAGATCGATTTGTTTTCTTGGTATGAACTCTGGGAAGATATTGCAAAAGGTTGTGATCTTGGAGTGGGAACCGAGTTGAAGGTCTTGAAGCTGAGTCGAGTAAGCTTGGTTGAAGCGAAGCAAATGGTTAATGAAGTAGAGAGTTCGTACAAGGTCGAGATCGGGTGGATGAGGGAAAACGAGATGATTTTGAAATGGAAGGATGTTCCATTGGCAAGAGTTTCGAAATGGATGTAAAAATTTAGGAAATCAGTAGCATTTTAAAAATAAATTCGATAGAAATGCAATTTCAAATGTAAGGAGCATGTTAAAAAAAAATAACAACGAGAGTATGGGGTTTACAAATTTGTTTTACGAGTCAATTTTATAAGACATATGTTCAATTCTACCTACTCAATCCATTAAAAACAATATCTTTATGTCAAATTTTTTACTTTTTATTAAAAATATGAATCAGATTGATTCGTTTTTAAAAATTCATGAGAAAACTTGTATATTCAAGTTTGTAAGTGGTATAATGTTTTACAATTTTCTTTTATGTATGACTTGAGACTTTGTTCCATATCTCAATCTAAATACACATATTAAAATTCTCTAATTTTCAATTAAACCATTCCAAATGGAACTAAGGGTTTTTGGGGTGCACACAGCAAGCACATTGACTGCAGTTAACTTCAAATAATCATTGAATGGTATTATTTCTGTGGTGCCATCATTTTTTTTGTATGAAAAGCTAGCGATATTGATCTAGCTTTAGTACTTCGATTTATCCTCGTGCCAAAGTGGTCAGTCACAAAGCAAAAAAGATGAATTATGCTTCTTCTGGGTTGATGTTTCGGTGTTGCCACAACCGATCTTTCGCTCCCTGTTTTCATAGACTTATCCCATTTTTATCTTCGAAATTGAAGTCAGTGTATAATGGACCTCCTTTACACGCTAATTTACGTAATACGGCTATTATAATGTGCTTCAATATTGGAAAAGGTATTGATCATGGAATTAATTTTGGCCCAGTCGTTCATACAACTTTCTTTGTTCTATGCAGGACGAAGCTTTCCATGTATGTTTCTATCACAAAGATGATTCCATGCTTGGATGATCAGTTCAAAATATCAGGTCTTATCCTTCCCTGCTTGAGATTGACATTTATTTGTAATGTTTGACTTTTATAATCGATTCTGCTATGTATTCTTCTTTATCTTTTAAGCATCTACATTCCACGAATCTCCCTTCACTCGGAATCTTAGATATTGCAGAGAGAAATAAGAAACTGATTGAAAAGTTTGACTTTGATCGAGTGAAGCTGATTTTTGAAGTCTAATGAAGTTGATTTTCTTTTTTTTTCTTTTTTTTTTTTTCCTGTACTCGGACCAACCCGCCTATTGTATTGATTGTGGAATATCATTGAAAAATAAGAATCCACGTTAGCAAAAGATTTCCTGAAATTATTTCTAGTATGTGATGATTTTTCTTTTTTTTTTAGTCATTCTATCTAATTCATGTCGAACCCAAATAAAAAAAAAAAAGAAAGAGAGGAAATAACCGAGACCCAATCCATTGAACTAATTTTTGAAATTTTTTGTTAGATAAACGATCCATTTTACTTATCATAATAATAATAATATAAAATTTCAAAGAAACCGACCTTCGAGAAATTTTAATCGACAGTCAGATGTATGCAGGTGATTGGGTGAAACGGAATAATGATAAACAACATGCAGCTACGCGGAACTCTGTGAAAGACCATCTCCGCCTGTTTATAAATTATATATATCGTCCCCTCCGATCCACTCGTGAAACTGAAGAATAAATACTATATTTGATCGGAAAGATTGGAGAGGAGAAGAGAAGAGAATAGGAAGCCAGAATTAATCAGGAATGGAAGATGGGGTTGAAGGTCTACTCGGGGACGAAGAACAAGAGCAGCAGAATCATGCAAGCGGTGCTGGGGTGATAAGCGATTTGATTTCTGCTTTTGTTTCCAAAAATAGCGCCGAAGAGGAGGAACAAAAAGATGGGAGGCTTGAAGAAAATGAAAAATCCCCGTCAGAAGAAGAAGAAGGCGGCGGTTTATTCGATGATCTCGTTGCTCACTTGACGACGCCGGAGATTGCGGTGGCAGCTCCACCGAATGACGAGTCTTCGATCTTGATTCATTCAGTAATTCATGAGTGAATAGCCAGGAATAATTATGTGCATATACGATCTGATCTCTCTGCCATGTTTTTGAAGGCCGTAGAGGAATATGTGTGTATAATTAATTTGAATTCCTATGTTATAATTGATATTTCATGAATCAATATCAAGCATAGCAATGGGATTTCAAGTCTCTAAAAAATAGAGTTACTACATTTAAAATCATTCTATACAAAAATTCATAAAAAACGATTTCACGAATCAATTTTATGAGTATGATATTTGATCCATATTTTTTTTATGTCAACTATAAAACAGATCAACTCATTGATGTAACTCAGGAGTCTCACATAGTCCTGCTCATTGTTGTATACGTCCATTGCTTTCACTCAACAAAGGACGTGAAAAATTAACATTTAAGCAGAAAATAGGCATTAGTATTTTCCATAGGTAACTTAGCCAACCTTTTGAATGTTCGGGGTATCACCTAATATTGAAAAACAAGCCAAATTACAAAATATTTGTTCTTAATTAATTTTTTGAACTTTGGATAACAAATTTGTGAATTTAGGAATCTAGTTGAGTTTCTTTTGAATATAAAAAATAAAACAAAAATCAGACCCAAAACTAAAATCACAAAAACTCCTACAACACCGTCTCATGAGTAAATTTTGTGAGAAAAATATCATATCTAACTCAATTTATGAAATTATATTATTTTTATGTCAAAAATACTACTTTGCATTCTAAATATGGATCGAGTCGATTTATATCATGAATATGAATATGTGAGATTGTCTCAATAGATATCTGCTCAATTAAAATTGCTTTTATCTTTTGAATTCTGAAACGAGCAAAATATATTTTAGGGACCAATTAAGTAAAAGATAACCAAATAAATGATAATATGGTGATTAAATTAAAAATTAATCGTTAAAATTTTTTATAATTAATTTTGTTAAAAATATATATTATAACGAAATACATATAAATATTGTTAATTTTAGAAAAATCTCAGAGTTATATTATATCGAGATTTATACAATAATTTTTAAACACAAAAAATACAATACAAGAATTACATTTATCAAAATCTCGTGATATAATTGTTGTAAAATCGATATATAATTGTATTAAAAAATTTATCCCCAACTATTTATGCCAAAAAAAAAAGTAAGCTTCTTATGAAACGGTCTCACTGATCTTTATTTGTAAGATGAGTTAACTCTGTTCATATTTATAACAAAAAATAATAATTTTGACATAAAAATTTATTTTTTCATTGAGTGACCAAAATATAATATGTGTCTCATAAAATTGATACGTGAGATCGTCTCTAGGGAATTTTTGTGAAAAATAAAAAACAGTGAAAAAAAATCTCAAATATATATATCCAAACCCCGACTAGAGTTCTGAAATTCCCAAAGCACCCCCACACAAGGCTTCGGCCCACATTTAAGACAAGAACTAGGTTTTATAAGATTGAGCCTTCGCAGCAGTCGAAAGAGGATTGAAGCTAGAAAACGCCGGCGGCGCCGTAGCTTGTCACAGCTGCTAACGAGATGGTCAGTTATATCGACGAGTATTTATATTATTTTCAGAAAATTCTGTTAACTTGTATGTGAGAATGATGTTATGCCTTGATTTTTACATACTTTTTTTCCCGTTGATTTTGAGGTGAGAAAATTAGTAATTTCGTTAAACCTGCATTGTTGGACTCTGATTTACAGATTTCAGTTCTACGTTGTAGATCTAGGATTCTCTTTTGTGCTTTCTTTCGTAATTTTGAATTTCTTTTTGTAATGTTTATCGTGCAACTGGCAAACTTGGTGGCTTAACGCATGAAATCCTTGTGTGTCTTTTAGAAATTATTGTGGCCATTTAAATCTAGGACCAAATTGTATTTCTAGTGAATCGTGAAAGAGCCATGAGTAGGAGAATGTCAATACGTTAAACTGTAACTCTTGTGTTAGTGTTGAAATGTATTATTTTAATTTGTTATTGGAAGATGCATCGACTTTCCCCATTATGACGAGGTAAATAGGCTGGGTTCGAAAAAAAATTGCGGATATTTGTATGTGAATGAAATGGTCTTCCTGTAAGTTTATCTTAAACTTATTCATTGTTCCACTGAAATGAAGCCCATCTTTGGTGCTTTGCTTTAACTTCAATGTGATGTTATTAAAAAATTACAATTGAAGTTAGAGATTTTTTTTCCCTCTGTAACATTGTTAACTAGTGTCTTCTATTATTGCTGTTCAATTAATTACAGGCCAGAGGTTTGAAGAAACACTTGAAGAGGCTCAATGCCCCAAAGCATTGGATGTTGGACAAGCTTGGTGGTGCTTTTGTAAGTTACTTGTCCCCATTTATTTTTGAGTTATTCTTTCTCCTTTTTTGTCCCATGTTTCTTTTGTTTGGACGTTGTGTTATCCTCCAACGTGTTTTGGTCAGATTACCAGGTTTCATAAATCTATATATATGTGTGTTTATGGTTGATTTTAATTTTATGCATATATATATACTCAGGCGCCTAAGCCATCATCTGGGCCGCACAAATCTAGAGAATGTTTGCCCTTGATTCTTATCTTACGGAATAGGCTAAAATATGCTCTCACTTATCGTGAGGTCATTTCCATTTTGATGCAACGCCATGTGCTCGTTGATGGGAAGGTCAGGACCGATAAGACATATCCTTCTGGGTTCATGGGTATGCACTCCATACTGCAATTTAAATATTTTAGTGCCCTATGTGTTCCAACACGTGGTGTCTGGGGGATGATGTAATAGGCGTATTAGAAATTATATGCTCCGATTATGTATTTCTTGTTTCTGTTTGTAAAGAAAAGTGTGCTCACCTTTGAAATGGATAGATATTTGTCTAGACTTGTAACTTGACTGTTTTTGCTTTATCTAGACATGTTAATTAATTAACTGGTCTAATTTTATCATCCCTTTTTCCAGATGTTGTTTCTATTCCAAAGACCAATGAAAATTTTCGCTTGTTGTATGATACCAAGGGTCGATTCCGTCTTCACTCTATACGTGATGAGGAGGCCAAGGTCATTCTCTTTTTCCTTCTTTAGTTTTAGATGATTTTACTTCATTTGATATATTATCCCGAGATGTTATGTGAATCTATATCGGTACTTGTATGATCTAGATGCTAGTTTACTTAGCTTTTTCCTATTTATTGATGGAAATTAATCTTAAGCTCATTCAACGCTTGGGCCCCCAAATTTTGACTCATAAAAGATTATACTGATGTTGGTATACAGTTGCAGAAACCTCAAACTAGATGAAATGTTTTTTATCGGTAAATAAAATTTCATAGCTAAAAAATGTTTAAATACAAATACACCCGGCGTACTTGGGCAAACTACATCTCAACATACAAAGAAGAAAACAATAAAGTCTCGAGCAAGCCCAAGTCAGTCTAAAGCAAACAACTGCAACTAACAGGTGCCATCAGAAAAGGCAATTAGATGCAAGGAAACACAAAAATCTCGATCTTGTGAAAAATAGCATTCAAATGTTTTTTTTATTTACTTGTTTGGGAGTTTATTTGTAGTTTCGGGATTAATTTGATGGTCAGATGAAACACAAACAATGTTCCAATACAGAGTCCTCAAATTTTTTTGTTTGACGTGGATTTCTTTTTTGTAGTGTTGGTTTCTGTACATTATATGACTTTACGTTATCCTTTTTATGTCCCTGCAGTTTAAGCTTTGTAAAGTTCGTTCAGTTCAGTTCGGGAAGAAAGGCATTCCTTACCTCAATACATATGATGGAAGGACGATTCGTTATCCTGATCCGCTGATCAAGGCTAACGACACCATCAAACTTGACCTTGAGACCTGCAAAATTGTTGATTTCATCAAGTTTGATGTTGGGAACGTCGTGATGGTGACTGGTGGTAGGAACAGAGGACGTGTTGGAGTAATCAAGAACCGTGAGAAACACAAAGGAAGTTTCGAGACTATTCACGTTCAAGATGCTACCGGGCATGAGTTTGCTACCCGATTGGGCAATGTTTTCACAATCGGTAAGGGGACAAAACCTTGGATTTCTCTTCCAAAGGGCAAAGGTATCAAGTTGTCTATCATTGAGGAGGCCAGGAAGAGGATTGCTGCTCAGTCTGCAGCAACAGCTTAGAAATCTTTATGGGAGCCTTTTAATTAGTTTTGTTTCAGTGGCGGGACCTACACATGCAGATGCCTTCGTTTATTCTGCTATATTTCCTTTGAAGAACTTAAGTTGTTCCCATTGAGTTTTAACATTTTTATCTTCAGTTTGAAACGTTTTGTTGCTCTGGATATTTCTATGTTGGAATTTGATAAGTGACGAGAGTATGCTAATTATGATGAATGGAAAAAATGCTAGTCTGTATTTTGACCACAACTCCGAAGGTTTGAGACCCCGATTCCGACGTATTTATATCGAGGGGCGGGGGTGTCGAACCTCGGTCCTTGAGTTTTCTTATAAAACCCAAATAATTTTTTTATGGATATTGAGGGTAATGATGCATCATATAAAATAAATTGTCCATAATAATAATAGTAATAATGTAAACATTTTTAAATTTAAAAATTTATTAAAATTCATAATAATAATAAATAATAATATTACCAAAATTAGGGAAGGAGTCATGGACAATTTTTTTTAAAACACATATATCGATTTAATTCAAAATTTGGGTTTTTAAGAAAAAATGTTTTGAATACTTTTATAAAAGATTGGTAAAAATCGAAAAAAAAAATTTCAAATAATATTCAATATTTTCGGATTATTCAAAAGATTCAATTTAATTTTCATAAATAGTTAAAAACATTAGATTTTTATTTTAAAAAACCCAATAAATAATAGTATTTAGAAACTTTGTTTTATTGGATCTGTTCGATATTTTATAAATAAAAAGTAAATCGAATAATAAGCCCATTTAAAGTTATGAAAACCAATCATATATGTCAAAATATATTTAAAGCAATTAAAATTTTATTTAAAAAACTCAAGATGGTTCGTTGAAATAAACACGATCTCCACTTTATGACAAAAAATGTTATTTTGGTAAATTTTATTTAAAATAACAAAAAAACTTACCCTTAATTTATGACACTCGAGCCAAAATTCCCCGCGGTCATATCGGACGAACCCTAACCCTAACCCTAATTTCAACGTCAGACCCTCTATAAATGGGGGACTTTTCCACTGCCGATGCATCCCCAGCCTTCAGCCTCCAGCCTCACCTCTCACCTCTGAGTACAAGCTTGCTGCATTTCTCTGTTATTACATCTATCTTGAATTTCTTTTATTTATTATTATTTTAGTTTCGAGCTTTTTATTTTGTTTTCAATTTTCAATCGGGGATCTATGATGATAAATGGAAAGGCTTGTTTCTCAAAACATTCGCAGTGGCCGCCTGAGGGCTTTCGCCTTCGCCAGGCTTGAGAGCTATGCTGCTTTTATCCTTCCTTGGATGTCTGAGATCTACAATCCCCCATAAATGTTTATCTTTTTTAATCTTCCTTCTGATATCTGCTATTGGTCACTTCTTCGATTTTAATTCTTCTGGGTTGAATTTGGATTGGGAAATTAGGAATGAGCACAGAAATCAGGTTGAAAATTCTCGATTTTTAAATCTTTTTATTAGATTTGTGGATTTAATCAACGCAAATACTTACAGGTACACTTCTAAAACTGTTTTTGTGGGTTTAAAGTATTTATTTGAAGGATAAAAATGATGAAAGTAAACGATGGTGATGGTTAATTCCACTTGATCAAGATTTCAATTTGTTTTCGCTACGTTCTTTCTGATTTATCCTGCATCAGCTTTTATTTTGTTTCTTGTTTTTGTTTTCAAATTCATTTTTATTAGGTTTTGTTCTATTTTCTGAAATATAAAACCAATCTCTGTTCATTTGAGACCCAAAACAATAATTTAAGTTTTGACTCGAATCTGAATTTGAAATAGATACGTTTTCTGTCGGACTTTTCAAAAACTTGTGGAATTTCCTCTGAATGAAATAATAGCTCATTTAGATGTGTAGAATTTGCAACAAATTGGAGCTCCGAAATGTCAGTTAACTCGTATTCGAGCTTATGGCAAGTATATTGACTTTCGTTCTATCAAGGTCTGCTCGATATGGTTATTTCTGCACTTGGTTTATTTATCAGACAGAAAACCCGTCTGTAAGGGAAGCAAATGCAACAAATTTCAACCACACAGACTATTATCGAACACAAAGATTCCACTAGTCAAATTACACCAATAATAAAAGAATAATAAAAAAAAGATGCAAAATTTAAAAGGAATTACATCAAACGACCATCTTAGAATTTTTCTATGCTTATACCATCTCTAAGAACCTCATAAGCATCTCTGTTTCGAGATTTCTTCATACCAGCGGTGAAACAGAGCTTTGAATTCTCAGATGAAATAGATGTCACTTTTACCCACACCATCACTTTAGTTTTGATTCCGTCGATGTCTGACAACTTGCCTTTCTCCAGATAACAAGTTACAATGGTGGAGAATCGCAGTACGGATGAATCTTTGTAACCCACTTCACATATTGATGGAATGTAAACAGTAAGCTTTCTAGTCTCCTCGTTGAACTCATAATGGGTCGTGTCACGTGGGAAGATGCCTTTTGCAAGGTCATACTCCTTGAGGAGGTCCGGCAATGGCTTTTGCATTTTTCCTGGTTCAGACAAGTTTCGCATTCATGGATCTATACAATAAAAACTAGCACATGATAACTTCAAGGGAGCTACATATTGAGTAATCAAAGCATAACTCTTTGTAACTAACGTAAGCGATGACACAGTACAGAAAAAATTTTATTCTCCTTTTTCTTTCACCAGTAAAAAAATTCATTTGAGAAATTTGATAGCAGCCATTCAATCCACTTGAATCATTTCTACTGATGCTGCTTGTACGAATTGTTCTAGATCAACTTTGTTGATATGGGAAACCATGATACAGCAGAAGATTGACACTAACTCGTGTTAATGCAGCCGAGTATATAGCCATCACAACAAACAGATGTCAAGCTGTTTTAATCTTCCATAAAAAACTTAATACAAAAAAGGTAAACTCCTTCGTTCATTTGAAGAAAAATGAAAGTAGGAACACCAAAGTAACTTGGGAAGACGAACATTAACCTTTCATCTTGTTAACCATCCCCTTGGCTCCCCCTTCAATACTGCTTGACAATGACTGACAAAACAAAACAAAGGTCAGTGTGAAACCAAAATGCAGAGGACATCTTACTCATTAAAAGTAAATTCAATCACAATAAACAACAAAAAGTCTCTTAGAATAAAATTTTCAGCACAATTACTTCAGCCGACATTAGTATATTAAAGATTACACTTCATGAGTAAAATTCTTTAATCATTCAAATTTCAATTGGCATTTCAGAGCAAAGACTGAAGAAATCTGAACCTATACATCATTCGTAAACTTCACTGAGAAGCACAGCAAAGTTGAGACCAAAAAACGTTGCCATAGTTCTTCTCAATTGAGGAGTTGAGATTTGATTTGGGTTCAACTTCATGCTAAAACTTTCTCATGATTTGTTCATGCCAGCCATCTTTTCAGGCGTCAGATTCCAAGAATCACACGTAAACTTTCTGATAATGCATTATAACCATCACTCAGCAGATTATTTAAACGTGATTTTTTTTTTTGAGGATATTAAACATGAATATTTCATCGTGTAAGCAAAGAGCCATTCCTTGGTATCAGTCAACCCATAGATACCCATAAGCAAACGGAAAATATAAGTGAATTTTCACACGAATAACAATTTATTGTCTCGTCCAACAGCCAATGCTTTCGGAAAGTACACGATAATCGCAAGTACACAGATGCAAATCATCGTCTGAAACTCACAAGATCATAATTGACCTATATCTATTATTAAGACCAACAACAAAATCTATTTTGGTGTAAATTTTACACTAAAATAGTGCGATTTCTGCACCAAATACAGCATTCATCTTCAATCTATTTACTTCAAATCTTACGCCAAAAAGAATATTCTCGAAATTCAAGCGCCATCAAATTCAGCACACACAAAAGCCAAACAAACCAAATTTCAGCAGACAAATGAGAAATGAAAGTGAAAATCCGTAAACCCAAAGAAACAACAGAACTTAAAAACAATAATCCCACGTTACATGTGTTTGGATAAAATAAAACATTAAATTTGATGTGTTTGGTATTATAAGATAATTTAATATGACAATTACAAAAAAAAACATAACACTATAAAAATAACATAACATATTATTAATTAAACAATAGCTATAACTACAATTATAATATTGTATAATATCAGTATTATTATAATATCTTTTTAGTGCAATATATTTACATAAATGATTACTTTTTTATTATAATGAAATTAAGATTTGATCATGTAATGTCAACTAATTTGTGAGAAAAATATCATGTTTTATTTATTTTTTAATATTAAATATCATTTAAGTCGAAATACTTTTAAAATATAAATATATCGCTCGTGTATTATGTTACACCACCGTTACATGTGTATGTGAAGATTTTATTTCGAATTATTCAATTTTCTATATTTTAGTTTGAACTTGACATTTGGTCGTATATGAATCTCTTATTTTCTACACAAACACGTTTTTTGGTCAAATTCAGTACACGCAATATACTCGTGTTCAGGCTCAAAATGAACTAGGCCCTTGCGCGAGATACGAATTTTCAGTAGATATATCAATCTGAATGAAAATATTGATTATGTATGTCTTTATTAATTAATACATAAATATATAGTGAACCATTTAGTAAAATAAATAAATAAATAAATAATATTATATGAGGGTTGTTCCGTAATTTTAGATGGAGCAAGTGGAATTTTTTATATAAAGAAAACATCAAGTGGGTCTTATTTCTAATGACATATATCTTCTAAACACATCTATTGCTTCTTTTCTATCAACCAGCCAATAAAATCAATTTAATTCACTTTTAGTCCGTCATCTCATCTCTCTTTCCTTTCGTCGATTGTAAAACAAGAAAATCAGTCAGAATCGCACTACGAAAAATGCCTTCCGATCTCCCTAAATCTTCCCTTTTACTACAAAGAATCAACGAAGCTCCTACCACCGCCTCCGCGGCCGCATGCAAACAATCCTACTGCCATCCCACCGCTGCCCAGGTCACGGACCACGTCGCCGGATACCACCACCACGATGCGAGAGCAAACAAGTGCTGCTTCGCCGTCACCCGACACATCTCCGCCCCAGTCTCGGCAGTATGGTCAGTCATCCGCCGCTTCGACAACCCACAAGGCTACAAACACTTTGTCAAGAGCTGCCACGTCATCCTAGGGGACGGTGGCGTGGGGACCCTACGTCAAATCCGTGTCATCTCCGGGCTGCCCGCTGCCAGCAGCGTCGAGCGGTTGGAGATCCTGGACGATGAGCGGCATGTGATCAGCTTCAGCGTAGTGGGTGGGGAACACCGGCTGGCCAACTACCGGTCCGTGACCACCCTGAATGAGGCGGATGACGGCGGTGGAACGGTGGTCGTGGAGTCCTACGTTGTTGACGTGCCGGATGGTAATACTAAAGAAGAAACCCGAGTTTTTGTGGACACCATAGTCAAATGCAATCTTCAGTCCTTAGCTCAGATCGCTGAGAAATTAGCCAGACGTAACCCTTCTTCATATTAACATTATTTTAATATAAATTGTTCTCAGTTATTTCTAGTGGATTCTTGTTCTTTGAATATAATAGTTTTGTTTGTAAATTTTTAATTAGCATATTTGTCGTTTATAAATCAGATTATATAGTTTAAGGAAAATTAAAAATAAAACATTATTATTATTATCGAAACTGCAAGTTGGCTGTCCAAAATGTCAGTAGATTCACCAACTTCATATCATATATAATATATTATGATAAGAGGTAAGAGAGTCATCCCAATCTTTATCTGATTAGTCAAATCTATTGATATTCACGATAAGAAGTAGTAATATTAGTTTAAAAAGTAATTTTTCATGGATGACTCAAATAAGATATATCTCTCACAAACTACGATATGTGAAATCGTCTCTCATATATTTTTGCCTATATTATATATTAGCGCAAGTTGCTTTGGGTCTTTAATTGACTTTAATGCAAGTAGCTTTCTTCCTCTCCAATTTCTTTTATTTATTTATTATTATTATTTTAAACAGTTTTAATATATCGAACTTCTCTTGTTTTTTCTTCCTCTCAAGCTCACAAATTCAAGCATGTGAAATTTCAAGTTTTACTATACAGTGATTGATATATAGAGATAAAAATTTCTAACATGTGAAACTTGAATTTTGAATTCATACTTCATTTACAAATTCAATTTAAAACGATAACACCCAAATTCTGTCCGGCCCACTGCTAACCGGGTTGGGTTTGATCATTTTCCAGATTGGAATGGGCTTCGTTATTCTGTCCGGCCCACTAAATGATCAGAATAATGGACCCCATTCCAATTTGGAAAATTATCAAACCCAACCTGGTTGGCAGTGGGTATGAAATAGTCTTTGTATATCATATTTGAAAGTGTCAATTTTATTTGATAAAATAGATTTATTTTTTGATAAAATAGATTTATTTTTTTTAAAAAAAAATTAATATATTGTTAGACATACACTATATGTCAGTCTATCTTTTTACTTACCCTCAAATAGCACAAGATATAAATATGTATGTGTTAGATCAATGATTTATCTAATACATATTGAAAAATAACGTCAGTGTATTTACAAGTAGAAGAAACTATAAATATGTACGTAGTTTAAACATTTAAACATATAATTTTTGTAATAATTCATTAAAATATCTCGTGAATGGATTTGTGGATATCGGACATTGCAATATTTGCAATTCATTGATTTGAAATACAATCCAAACGCAACCTAAATCTCCGTTTGGTTCAAATTTAGAATTAAATATTTGAAATAACTTATACTGCATTTGGATTGATGAAGTTGGATTTATGAGAGGACTTCAAATCAAAGCGTTTGAAATTCATAGATTTGAAATGATTAGGTTGAGGAGTGAATTTGAAATTAAAACATAAAAATGTACTTAGTTAACATAAGATATTTTAAATCCTTAATTATAATTATAATAGCTACCCTAAAGTTCAATTCAAATCCCCTTCTCAAACTTTCAAATCAATGGATTTCAAACTTTTAGCAAATTTTATTCCATCATCCCAAACGCAAATAAAGTTATTAAAGTCGTATTTTCTTACTAACATCTTTGAAATTTCTCGATTCAAGTATAAAATTCTTTTTAAAACAAGGGTTTTTCTTATCGTGGCTTCTCCACATACTTTAAATTGTAAAAAATCTCAATTTTCGGTTAAAACATAAAAAAATATTTCGATATAAATTATAATTTTCAAATACGACTATATATTATGCAATAGCATGTGCGAAATCTAATAATTGACAGCGCACATGTTGAGATTTTTTTCAATATAATTTCAAAATATATATACTTCAAATTTTTTGAAACTGAAAGCAGTTTGATTAGCCAATGGAAAACAACCTCTTGCTTGCACGTTTTCACAATAATGACATTCTTTATTATATATATATATATATAATAAAGAATGTCATTCTCGAGTGTTTTATGTACGTATAATGAATGATTCATTTTTATTTATCATAAAGTACAGAAAACACTGATGCTAAATGAGTTTAGCTTAAAGTTATTTTCTTTCTTGAAATTAAATATAAAGTTTCATTAAATTAAAAGGTCCTGTTTGTACAGAAGAGAAAGTAATATCAAGAAACATATACAAAATTTTAAATATTAGGGTGGAATGACGACACACAATCTATAATATATATTTCAAGTAAATATTTTACTAATATACTGAATAATTTGATAACCATATGAAGAGGCTCCAATGATTAATCACAATTTTCATGCAAAATATAATTTATTTGATAAATTAAAGTATTCTAATATGATTTGCATGAAGCATGTATAAATATCAGTGACACTCATCAGAGAATACATACGTAATCAAAAAAAGACATGAAAATGGTTTTCAAAAATTTGAAAACTAAGGTGCATTACGCTAGAGTCCTATACATTGTGCAGCACTTCTATGCGGTTTTGTTTGTTTCACTTTCGAGAATCAAGGAATATTAATAGTTCAAATGTATAGCAATCAAGAGAAGATAGTATCGGGATGTAGGCAAGAGCAAATTGAGCCGGAAAAAGAAGGCTGCGACTTGTTTAATTTTCTGGTAAATGAGTTCAATTATGACAGCAAAGTGGACCCTTTATAGAAAGAGGGAGAGTGTTCATTCATGGAGAGTGATTTTGTTTGTGTGAAGTATGGAAGAAAGGATCTGAAGTATCAGAATTGGCGATGGCATCCTCATCATTGTGATCATCCTAGATTCTTTTCTCTATTTTAATTTACAAAAAAGACACGCCAAGAGAAATAATTTAAGTATTATGTATATGATCGAATTCTTGCCGTCGTAAATTTTTTTTTAAACTTAAATAGTTTAAGCATCACCTGTCGATAATTGTTATGCCAGATAAACAGATATACAGGGCTGTAGATGCAATTAGTTGTTGCTGTCTAACATTTTATTTTCAAATAATTGCACCAACTTGTAACCATCTCGGCGATCAAACAAATGAACTTTGTTTTTATTACAATTGTTGGACCGAGATACCCTTCTTATATCATGTACGTCACTACAAAAAAACGGGCAGAATAGCGACGGTTTTTAATAAACCGTTGCTTTTGTTGCGACGGTGTTTTATAAACCGTCGCTTTCAAAGAGTAGCGATGGTGTTTAACAAACCGTCGCTATATTAGCGACGGGTTTTGACATACCGTCGCTCATTGAGCGACGGTTATTAAACACCGACGCTATAATAGCGACGGTTATTCATAAACCCGTCGTCTACTAAAATAAGCGACGGTTTATCTAAAACCGTCGCTCCTATAGCGACGGTTTTACAACAACAGTCGCTATATTAGCGACGGTTTCATGACACCGTCGCTCTACGGTATAATAAAAAACTGTCGCATTATTTTGCGACGGTTTATATAATCCGTCGCCATATGCGACAGAATTTCTAAACGGTCGCCAATAGCGACAGATTTACGTAACCGTCGTCGATCTAGATCGGCGACGGTTTCTCAAAAACTGTCGCTAATGGCGACGAGTTTTTCGACTACCGTCGCTATAATTCTTTTATATACCGAAGTTCGCGAACACCTTACAGCGATTTCGCCTATTCGGATTTTTTTCTTTTAACGAGACTCTATCAATTTTTTCGTATTTTCTGTTTTTTTTACTTGTACTAACATTTTTTTGTATTAATTTCGTAGATTTGCTCATCGGTGTAATCTTTCAGCGTTACGTGGATCTGCATATCTTCGCGCAAGTAAGATTTTTAAATTTTTTTTTTATCGAAAATTTAATATTTGTGGTGTATGTATTTATGAAATTTTGCTTAGTATTTTTTTTATGATTTTTATTTTTTTAACGGAAAACCTAGCTTAATTAAGCTACGGTTCTTTAAAAAACCTTCACTTTATATAGCGACGGTATTTCGATAAACCGTCGCTTAATATAGCGACGAGTTTTCAAACACCGTCGCTTAGTGTAGCGACGGTGTTTTAGAAACCGTCGCTTTCATTCAGCGACGGTTATTTAAAACCGTCGCTTAATATAGCGACGGTATAATTTAAACCGTCGCTATATTAGCGACGGTTGAATTTACCCCGTCGCTATATTAGCGACGGTCTTGTTAAGAAAAACTGTCGCTCCAGGCGACGGTTTTTGAGAAACCGTCGCTGCAAAATAGCGACGAGGCCTCCTGTTACGGTTTTTCAAACCGTCGCTAGAACCGTCGCTTAAACTTTTTAGCGACGGTTTTAGCGACGGAACCCTTTTTTTTTGTAGTGTACTATAGCTGACGATAACAATGCAAACATCCAACAAATTAATTAAACTATGTACTTAGTTGCCCGAAATATTTTGATCGTGTTTGTTTTTCACCATGTTTTGAGGTTCAATGACACTAAATTATTGGAGAAAATAAGAGGGAAAAGGATCGTGTTTGTAGGCGATTCTTTGAACAGAAATCAATGGATAACAATGCTTTGTTTGATTGAGTCGACTCTTAGCTCATCATCCTCTAAATCAGTCATCAGCACGGGGAATTTATTCAACCTTGAGGCAAATGTAAGACAACGTTTTCTTTTCCCCTTAAAAATTAAAGAAATAATTTTTTTTTAAAAAAAAGGTTATGATTTATTGATCTGTTCATATTTATAACGATTTTAAACAATTTTCTTGGTTTATATACATGAAGGAATACAACGCCAGCATAGGGTTTTACAGGTCTCCATTTCTAGTTGAATATAACAATGATGATCCATACTTCCACCGGCTAAAAAATCGCGTAATTCGAGTCAAGGCCATTGAAAAGCATGCTAGGCTCTGGAGTTATGCAAATATACTCGGATTTGACTCGTTCATGGTGGGTAGTGCCATCAATGATAATCTTGTAAGTACATTACATTCCAAGAAACTAATAGCACGATAGCTTTCCCTGCTTCATGTAGCGGTATATATCTAATGCGTGAACTGTGTCAGGTGGGGTTCATTTGGGAGCCCCNTATATATATGTTAATAATAAAGTCGAGTATAGTTCGTTAACATGGCAGGGGCAAAGATTGGGACAAGGAGCACGGTGCAAAAGAGCCTATTCTAGACGAGGGGCATTAGGGGTTTACCACGAATGGCAGCTTCATGCACGCAGCGGAATCCGCGATACAGAGGCTGGCCGCGCGAGGCCTAAAAGTCGAGTATCTGAATATAACACAAATGTCGGATTACAGGAGGGATGCTCATCCATCCATTTTTGAAAGTTTTTTCACAATGTAAGTGAAGAGCAACTAAGGGATCGGAGAAGTTAAATTGCACGGGATAAATTGTGTTAAAGTCTCACTTGAGAAAATGTTGATAATAAAAACAAATTTGTGTCAAATATTCACATAATCTACAACTCAAACACCTTGAGCTCAATTAATTTCTTTTTGTTGGTGATATGAAGCATTGGTTTATTCTTCAAACGGGTCACACATATCGATATTTGCAATTCAAAAATATCATTTTTAGTACATAGATATTATCAAATAAAATGATAAACATGTTAACGATATTCAATGTCATTTTATCGACGTCGTATCAATACTTCGATAAAAAAAAAGACTAAAAGTGAGAATGAAAACCAACTTTTACAAAACTAAAAATGTAACTTGTAAACTTAACTGACTAATTTTTTTTAAAAAAAGGTCAAGTTATAAGAACACTTTTTTTTTCTCATAATACAAATATGACTTAATATTAACATAAATGTTAATATACAATCGAACGTTTTTCGTTTTAAGCCGATAATAATACAATTTTAATATTTTAAATTATATAACCGTCCAAACACACAATTATTACACCCCCAATAATTAATTAATACCATCAAAATCTAACATACTAGGAAGAGGGACCATGGCATTAAATCATAGCAATTATGGGAATAGACTTGTGGTGCTCGAGGGGGCAAGGACCATATGCGGAAGCAGGAATTTCAATTTATGATCAAAATTATAAAAAAATTCACATAGTTATATATATATATTTTTTATTTAAAAATCACATACAGTATGTGAAGTTGAATTTTACACTTAGCAAAAATTTTTGTGAGACAGTCTCACCGGTTGTATTTTGTGAGACGAATATCTTATTTGGGTCATTCATGAAAAAAATATTATTTTTTATGCTAAGAGTATTATTTTTTATTGTGAATATCGGTAGGATTGACCCGTTTCAGAAATAAAGATTCGTGAGATCGTCTAATAAGAGACTTAGTCTTTACCGTTTTGAACAAATACGGATAAAATATTTATAAAATATCACATTAAATACAGTCATTATTTTTTTTCCCTGTGTTACATCCCTTGGTTACTACGTATGACCCCACTTACTGCCATCAAACCGATCATCATTGTACTTGCACATATTTATTTACTTAACCCCCCGGTTTGGTTTCGCCAGAGGGACCATTCCCAATACTTAATTTTCTTTCAGGGCAATCATTTTCTCAAGAAAACGATGGCTGAAATTTACATATATTTCTGTTTGTGTATTATAAATAAATTTTTTTCAAAAAAAAAAAATTTATTGTATTGAAACTAGAGAAAATAATTAGCAAAGGGAATTTATGACATTTAAAAAATAATTAGACAAATTTTATATTCAAAACTATTTATTTTGGGTTTAAGCGTGTAACCGGCAAATTCTGAAATTGATGCACCCCACCCCACCCCACCCCACCCCACCCCACATATAAATATATTCCCATCATAAAACACCAAGTTTGTAGACAAAAGTTCGTGCATGAGAGCTTCCACCACATCTTTTCGGACCATCTCAGACCTCTGTTTCAATATTTATTTCTTCTATTTCAGATATATTCCACATATCAAAATGGGATAATAAATTAGAAAAAAGTTTATTGGCTACGGCATATGGACTTTAATTGCAGTTTATAAGGAAGGATATTATAGGGATTATTTTGTGATTTTTTTATGGGTTTTTTTTATAATTTTCAGAAAAGTTTGAGGATTTTACTTAAGAAATAAAATAAAAGCTAGAAAAATGAGAGAATACAATTTGGAGATATTGGAAAATTAAAATTACATTTATAACCAAAACAAAAAAAAAGAAGAAATTGTAACAGATATCACTTGGCAAGTTGATTACACTAAAAGGGGCCCTGACATATATTTCACCAATCCAGCCAGTTGCTGGGCCTACCGCTGGAGTTAATTAATATTTGATTTTTTCCATCATTAATTAAAATTTTATTCGATAGTCAATCAATGTGTGAATACGGAATATTCGTAGAAATTAGAAAAAAGTAGCAAAAATTCTCTAATAATTTTTTCCAACCCATCAAATATTACTTAAAAGGATAAAAATTTGTTTGAGACAGTCTCACTAGTCGTATTTTGTAAGACGGATATCTTATTTGAGTCATCCATGAAAAAATATTACTTTTTATGCTAAGAGTACTATTTTTTATTGTGAATATCGGTAGGGTTGACACGTTTCAGAGATAAAGATTTGTGAGATCGTTTCACAAGAAGCATACTCAACTTAAAGTGAGGTTAGCCTATCCCACCCGTCGAATAAAATGATTGAGTTGACAATATCTCAAGTGCACTAAATAGATCAATTATGGCACAAAAAATGTCAAATTGATTTATTATATTTTCGATTTGAGAGAAAATAGTTGAATGTCTTGATTGATTATGCGAATTTAATTACTTTTGCGAATACAATTCAGCGATTGTTTATAGTTTTTAGACTCATTATTTTTATCATTACAGATATTATATATTATTATTAGTATTTATTTAAGATTGTATCCGATTGGTAGTACCCAATTGTTTGAGAAACCTATTATTAATTAAAGCCAAAGAAATCTATATGATCTCGAATAAAAATATCATAAATGATTAATTTTTAGAAAATTTGATATTTTAATATTTATTTATGTATTAAATATCTAAAAAATAATAAAATATTTAAATTTTCCACAAAAAGATGGAAACTTTATCGATTACTGAACACAAGTCGTATCTGACTTCGATTTTATTGTTGAATGAAATCATGATCACTCGAAGATTTGGGCTGTTGCCTAAAACTAGGACCTAGATAGGGGTACGAGCCTCTCAAATTTGTCTGGTCGTATCCGTGTTTTATTTTAGTTATATTTATTTAGAGTACGTATTTTGTGAGACGGTCTCACAAATCTTATTTGTGAGACAGATCAACCTTACCGATATTCACAATAAAAAGTAATACTCTTAGCATAAAAAATAATATTTTTTCATGAATGACCCAAATAAGAGATCTGTCTCACAAAATACGACTTGTGAGATCGTATCACACAAGTTTTTGTTATTTATTTAAGTTAGAAACACTTATTTAATTTTACAAAAATAATCATGCCATGAGATACATATGTATTAATTTCACATAAAATTTTGGTGATCAACTAAGTATAATGATTAAAAGTTTTTTCCCTTGGAACCTCCGAGTATTTGGGATATGAGTGGGCGTTGATCCGATGACTTTGGGATCAAGCATTCGAGACGTCAAACGTTGCAAGAAATTTTACTTTATTATATTCAAGAGTAATGCGATTCATTTCTCCGAAAACAAAAAAGACGACCAATTAATTGTAAGATTTCGATGTTTAACATGAGATGACGGGGTATATTTTACTATTCTTATATTAATTATAAGTTGTTATCTTAAGATATGAAAAGGACCAAAAGGACCAAAGATTTTGTGTTCGTAAATCATAATTATCCCGAAGATCAGTGGGAAAAAGGGAAAGTTATAATGATGAAGCAAGAAAATAAAATTGGACCTTTAACTCTAATTCAACCACACAAATACTGAAAAATATGAAAGAAAGTGTAATTCTCGATGCTTTAAGTATGTACATCATATATACAAGAGAAGTTTCCAAAAATTTCTATAAAGTAATAAGCTATAGTTCTTTCAACCTTTGACAGCACTAATTCTTGCTCGATTTGAGAAGATAATGGCGCCCTTAAAACTGGGTTATGGAGGGTGCGAAACATCTAGTTCGATACGAAAAAATTAGTGAATGAATCATTTGGCATAGACTTAGTAGAAAAATTTGCTGGTTGGAGACGAAGAAGTAATATATGTAGTAACCAAAGTCCTCGTTGCAACCTTTCCCCCCCAAAAAAAATAATCATTTTGGTTCGAGCGTGATAGTATTTAAGCACATACGAAGAGCAGAACATTATCAGAAAATAAACTAGGGTGGCCGAGGAAGAGAGAGACACCCCAATAATGAGACTAACCATGTTGATTCTGTTATGGTAATAGAAATCAGATATTTCTTTCTCAAAATATACATTTTCCATAAGCCATTATAGGTATAAAAGAAAAGAAAACAAAACATAACAAAAAATAAATAAACCCAAACGTTAACTTTGAATAAGAAAATTACTCTCATTTATTAATTGCAATTTACAAAAAAAAAATTATTAAAAATTAATTTGTGTGCGCCAAAACCGCGTGCCAAAATCTTGTTAGACAGTGTTCGTAAAAACTTATTTTAAATGTTTTTCAACTTTTAAGTATAATTTTCAAATATTTTATTGAATAGATGCTACGTACCACTTAAAATAAACTTACCTAAAAACTGACTTGTAAGTATAATTCCAGGCTTCTTGTAACTTTACACTTATTAATTTAAAATATGAGATTTTGTATATATAGATTATAAAATCCAGTCAAAAATTTCCAAAGGAGGGAGCTCTTCCTCGAGGGAACAAGTAATTGGCGACGACCATCTGCCGATCCCCACGTTACTTTCCTGCTATAAATACTCCCCCATTCGCATTCATATCTCCCCCAACTCTCTCTCATTTTTTGAACAATATGTACACATTATCGATATAATAATTATAATATTATTGATGCGGCTTTCTGCTTGATTAAATTAGTATGGCGAACCCGCGAAGCTCAGGAGGGATAGCGCCTGATCCGACTATCATCTCGACCGGCGCTATCCATCTTGAGTTTCACGGTTTCTTCGTGCTGTCTTTGCTTCGAGATCTTGATGAATTTTTCATGCATACCAGAGGAAAAGGAAAGGTACACTGGAGAAGGGCTGCACGCTCCATAATCGTTCGTTTTCCATTTATTGATGCTCGATGTTTTATTTAATTTATTATTTCTGAGTTATGCCTTTTTCTTATCATTTGTCCTTTCTTTTGGGTATCCTAAAATCAACGAACGATGAGTTTCGATCCTGGCCTGAATTGGTACAGATTTACCCCGTTTTCCATGCAGGAATCAGAAGCAGTGGACTTCTTAAGAAATCTTAAAAAGAATTATATATTATAATATAGTAGACCTTTTTCATATGTACGAATGTAAGAAAATTTGGGAATCTGAACCCAACTTTTTTCTGAAAATTATATTTTTACAAAATTCATCAACTAAAATTTTATTTTAAAAAAAATCCATTTTAAAGAATTTTTATATAAAAAAAGTAAAAAAACACACTGGGTGGTTAAAATTAAAATGCAATATTTTCTGTCTGAATTACCCTTGCAAATTAACGTAATCAATTATAAGTTTTAATGAGAACTTAATTTAGATTAAAATTTATCATTATTTAAACAAAAGTCAAACTTTTTTTTTTGTGGGTTTATGGAGAAGAACATTTGAAATTACAATGTCCAGCTTTGAATCTAAAACATACTCATTTCTCTACAACTCCATTTATTTTGCAGTTATATTTACAATTGATGACGAAAAATTTTTATAAATCAGGAAATTTTAATAAATTTTACATGTGAGGAGAACGAATTGTTCAGTTCATGAATATGATGCAAAGATTAGAATTGAGTTATCATAAAATCAGTGTTTTCAAATTTCAATATGTTATTTTATTTTGATAATTTTAGTTATTTTTCCGACAAAATTTCGGTTTAACTGAATTAACCGAACCGAATTAATTCGGAAATTTGGTTCGGTTAATTCGGAAGTTCGGTTTTGAAATTTTAAAAAATCGGTTAATTCGGTTCGGTTTCGGTTTTAATTTGAAAAATTCGATTAAACCGAATTAATCGAATTAGTATATATATTAATTTAAGTTGTATATGGACATTAAAAATACATTCGAAGGAAACCCAACTTTTCATATATTAGAAAAGAAACTCATTCATACGATGATTTTAGCTTCAATATTTCTATTTATTATTGGTATTTTTTGTTTAATGTTCTTTGTTATTTATAAGATCTTCATTGTTTTTTTTGGTTAAATTTCGTATTTTTTAAAAAATATCGGTTATTTCGGTATCGGTGCGGTTAATTCGGTTTCTATAAATATTTCGATCGGTTCGGTTATTTGCAAATAAAATCGGTTAAATCGGTTATAGGTCTATTCGGTTCGGTCGGTAACCGAATAGACCGATTGCACACCCCTACGTGAGACTCATCAATAAATGCTAATGTGACTTTGATATATGCTAATGTGACTTTGATATTTATAATTTCACGCCTGATAAGATTGAAATTTGATAATATAAAATATTGACGAAGAAACTTGAGATCAAAAACACAATATTTACCTTGTTTTTTCTATTTTTATTTTTTTAATGGCCATAACGACGACGAAGGCACGGTGATCGGTTACTTCCAACCGTATTACCTTACTAATGTATGACACAGTAATTGGATATTTCATTATCTGAAATTGCATAGCCGTTAAAATTCAACGACACAGATTTTATCCAGCTCCGCTTACACCAAGATCCATACACCCAAGATTCTTTCTTCTGAAAAGATTCATCAATGGCATTTAATTCCATACACCATTGCCACGGCCATTTTCTCTTTTATTGCCACTTCAGTCTCAACCATTACAGTAGTTTTCCCGATCAAATCTTTTCACAGTACTAGTGTTTTACGAAATGCGCCTATCATTTTTCTTCTCGGTTTCGGAAAATTCAGAAGTTGCCAGCTACCAAAAGCTCCAATAACGTGCCGGGAAAGGCGAATTCTCTGGTGACGGATAATCGGGACAGTGGGTGTGCGTGTGACGCGGATCCTAGCCCAGAACTGGATGATGTTTCTGGCGGTTCTGTTTCGAAGAGTGTTGGTGCTTAGTTTAAGGTGCTTTATTTTTCGTGTATTTCTGAAGTTTTGTTGGGATTTATTGGGTTTAGCGGGTGACGCATTTTGGCGTTTTGTAGGAGTGCATTCAAATTAAATGTGCTTGGGATGAAGATATTGTCGATTGCACTGCCAGCAACATTGGCTCTTGCTGCTGACCCTATTGCTTCTCTGGTAGATACCGCATATGTTGGCCATTTGGGTAAAAAAAAATGTCAAAAAAATCGTGGATTACCAAATGGTTGTTTCTTGTTTTGGTAATTACATAGGATTAACAGTTCACCTGAAAATGTGTTGCTTAAAGTCGTGACAGATGTGAGCTAGAGATTGTTTGCATTTGAAACTCCATGGAAGGATCTGATATTTATTCATTTTCAGTGTTAGATTATCCAACAAACATGATAACGAGATTTGTAAAGCATTTTGTCTTGAGCATGAGTGTCACGCCCCTATCCAAAACCGTGTCATCAGCAATATCCTAAAAAACTCAAAATAAATTTTTAGAACACTAAGGCTCATATATGAAGAAATTCGAACAATAATTTCCCACCTTATTAGGTAGAGTAACAATGATCATATCTCACCACGTTTGGAGTAGAACAAAACGTGTAAACCGGAACACACATTTAGACCAATCATTTGGTGCTAAAACATGTTTTACTTCATATTTTCAAGATTTTATGATTTTAAATCATAAACGTGTTTATTCATATTTTATATAAAAAAAAATGAGTAATTTCAAGAAGTGAATGACTGAAAATGGGAAGCAAGAAAGCTTGAAAATTTGAATATTTCTTTGCTGGGTCTATCTAAGCCAAAAATTTCTTGTCCTCGCTGTAATTAGTGCCAATGTTGATTTTTATACTTTTCAGAATTCTGTAGCTTATGTTGGGGTATTTATATAGGCGACTCATTTGTGCCTCATTACTGCCATAATTTGTTTGATACTATTCTTGACATCAGCATTACTCGGGGGATTTGTCGTCCAGAAACAAGCCATTTTGCTGTTAATCTGTGATCAGAAAGAATCGTTGCCAAAGCAAGAATTTTGGGGAACACTTGCTGTTTTTAAAATTAGAACTTAGTAAGTAGCTGAAAAATGATCCCATAATGTCCGGGTATGTCAAATACAGTAGGACTGTTGGTCTGAAACCATACTTAATCATCCTTATCACTGCTGTGGCTAAAGAAACATTTTGACTGGCATGAAACAGTCAAATATATGAGCCAAAGTCAGTTGTCGACATTTCTTTTTAATTTCATTTCCCAGGTGCTCTCCTGACAGGAAGAACTATAGCAGTTCTTATGACTACAACATTAGCTACATCCATAGCTGCGCATGAAGGTTCTGGGCATCAGATTTGTTTTAAAGTTTGGTTGGCCTTATCTCTGTTGAGTGATGGTTTAGCACTTGTAGGGCAGGTAAAAACTTGAGATTTTTTGGAGGTAATAAAACATATGCAGGCAACACCTCTGGAGTTACTTTTGAGGAGAATTAAGCTATCCCCAAAAATTCTCTCATTTCCTTGACATTGGTTTTACAGGCTCCACTTGCTAGTGACTATTCTCAAGGGAACTATGGTCTGGCACGGCAACTGGTTTACAAAGTGCTGCAGGTACAAACCATCTGATTCTTAACCTTCTATAACTTTTTGTGCATTTTAAATATATATTGTACGTTGACAGACTCAAATGGTTACCTTACTGAATGTTTTACACATTTGATTATTTAATCAGGTTGGTTTAATCATGGGCCTAGATTTGGCTGTGATTTTGTTCATTGGATTCGGTGCTCTTTCTAGCTTATTTAGTCCAGACTCAGAAGTTTTTGGAATAGCCAGATCGGGAACCTTGGTAAGAATAACTTATTTCTGCCGGAATTCTTCCTGAATTTGCCTCGAGCACAGGAGATGGTACTGATTGCTCGAAGAGGATCAAATACAGGATTCTAATACTGTTATATCTCTTGAATCCTGTGTATCAGGGATACAGTGCCATTGTTTTACTGAAACATGTTTGATCACTTATATTTGTGTTGTAACTTGTTGCTGAATCTCAGCCTATGAATGCCATTGCTTTTGTTCTTGATGGGCTTTATTATGGGGTTTCAGACTTTGGATTTGCTGCATATTCCTTGGTAATGTTGTTTTACGGTTTTTTGTAGATCCCTCATCAGATACGGTTTTACTAAATAATCTGGTTTCGCTTGGATGAACAGGCTCTGGTCGGACTGATCTCTTCAGTTTTCATATTGATGACTGTTCCTCTGTTTGGTCTTACTGGTGTCTGGAGTGGGCTGTTTCTATTTATGACTTTTCGTGTATTCGCTGGTGTTTTCAGGTAAAAATGACTATAAAAAAATTCTCTTGGACAGGTGACTTTTTGGGGTATAAACAAATGGAATCGAGTTAAATATTACTTTTCTTTTTTTATTCTAAAATTGTTTTAGGTGACCAGAAATTCGAATACTGAACTATATGGGGCTTGAGTTTGGCTCGATTAGTGTTTGAGTTCAAGCTACTTTCGTTTAATTGAATTTGATTATCTAGCTCTACGTGAGCTCAAGCTAGGATTTGATAATTTCAAGTTCAGATTGAATGACATAATTGTAAATTTGATTAATTTCTTGCTTTCTTTTACTTATATTCATGCTTCTTAACTTCGTGCAATGCCACTAAATGGTTGTTAATTTCAGGCTAAGCTCTAGAACCGGACCATGGAGATTGCTCTGGCCAGATAATGAAAAAGACAACACTTGAGTCCTTTAGCTCATTTCAAGATCCTTGCGGTTTCTGGGTTTAGGCAAAAACGCCACCAGAGTTTTTTTCTTTGGGTGGCTGACCTACATCAATTCAGGGGTGGTTTCGAACACAAATTTGTTTTACGGAACTCTCAGTGGTTTATATCGAGGTGCACCAACTTGTTATACCCGAGAGAAGACCAATATCTAAATGCAAGCCATACCTTCATTTTCATTGGCCTTAATCGAACGGCTTGCCTTCTACAGGGAACAAATCAACATAATATTCCCACCTCTGCTTTTAAGTTTGATTTGTCAAGTTCGAAAATTTAGTTATTTTGTATTGTTCAGGTCTTGTAAACTGGTTTAGTTATGCAATGCAAATTCCAGTTTCCATTCAAGCGTGCACTTCATTATTGCAAAGTTTAGTTTGAGTGATTTCATATGGTTACGCAGAAAACAAGTGGGGAAAATTTTGAACAACGCGAGTTATTTGGATGTGAGGATTTCAAATCCAAGTTTTAAATCCATCCCACTTGTATTTCAAGTTTCTAAAAATATACAGTTATGTGAAATGCTTCTCTGAAATCCCTTCCTTCTGCTACAAAACAGCACACTTTTTCGCCCCTAAAGAAAACCGTCAATCAATGGAGGTTAATATACCAGCTAACACTAGGTAATGGTGGAGGATCAAGTCCCTAGCGATTTAACAGCAAGCTTTAAGAATATCATTCTCAAAACTTATTGTGTTACAGAATTGAGCTGCAAAATCTCATTGTGCACCTTTATGCATCCGGAGATCTATGGGAATGACAAGAGGAACTGAGCAACAAAGAAGTGAAAAACTATATCAAATAAATAAATAATCAATACATCATTCATTTAATTTAAATAAAAAAATATTTATATTTCATAATTTCTAACACAACATCTAATATATAAATATATATTGTCATTCTCACAAGTATTTAGCTAGAACAAATTACATGAGCAAAAGAATTTCAATACAACCTCATATACATACATACATAGAGTGACTATTGAAAAAAGATCCATTATTGTAATTTCAAGGCAAAATTATTAACACCAAAGAATAAAATAATATAGTAAACACTTCAATTCTCAAAATTTACTCAACTTTTGTCTCACTGCCGCTGTATCACCATCAGAAAGATGGTAGAATAACATTGGTGTCCATTTCAGGCTTTATCTCCTCCAGTTTCTGTAGAACTTGATGAGCCTCAGGCCGGGCTGTGGGCGAGGGGTCGACACAATGGAGCGCTAATTTCAAAGTACTCAATAATTCATCGCTTATATTCGGTGCATCCCTCATAAGCTCCACATCGAAAACTTCATGAGTCCATTCATCTTTAACTGTTGATGCCACCCACTGAGGCAGATCGAGCCCATCTGTGGCCTCGCTTGGGGATTTCCCTGTTAAGAGCTCCAACAATATTACCCCGAGGCTAAAAATGTCGGTCTTTGTGGTGGCATTCTTGATCTCGGAAAGCTCTGGTGCACGATATCCCATTGTGCCCGCTGTGGCTACAATATTCGTGTTGGCAGCACTAGTCATTAGTCGAGAGAGGCCTACATCTGCTATTTCAGGATTGTTTTGCTCATCAAGAAGAACATTGCTTGAGGTAAGATTTCCGTGTACTATATCTTGTTCGGTGTGGAGATAGTAAAGTCCTTGGGTTATGCCAATGGCTATTGCCATTCTTTTTGGCCATTGAATGTTGGTTTCTGGCCCTCTAGCTGCATACAACGAATGAAAATGTGATGGTTAGCTAACGAAAACAAAAGTTTAGTTGCATAAATAATGGTTCGGGTGAGTAAACTAACCATGGAGAAAGGAAGCAAGGCTTTTATTAGGCATATAATCATAGACAAGAAGCTTTTCCCCTTTAGGTCCAAGATAATAAGCTCTAAGGGCCAAGATATTTGGGTGTCGAATCTTTCCAAGCTCTGAAACCTCGCTTTCAAATTCACTCTGTGGCTTAGTGATCTTCTCTCTGAGCCTTTTTACAGCAACTACATTATTGTCCTCCAATGTTGCCTTGTATGCTGTTCCATAACTGCTCTTTCCCATTATCTCTGCAGTAGCGCACAACAAATCATCAGCTGTAAATACAAAAGGCCCATCAAAATGTACTAATTTTCCTCCTGTTTCGCCTCCAGATTCGGCTATATTCCCTGCTGCTGGAGTTGCCTTTGCCAGAACACCACCTGGTTTACTATTTCTTGAAGCTGCTTTCTTTCTGATCAAGCAGCACATCAAAATACAGCACAGAATTAGTAGGACAATTAGAAGAGCTCCAGCAGATATGAGAATTATGTCCTTTGAGCTCAATTTTCGGCGATGTTTTTCTGGTGAAGGCAGATTTTCGGGTTGGGGAGAAGGACACGGAGTCGAGTTACTGTATCCACACAGCTGAATATTGCCCATAAACGAGCTCGAACTAAATCTACTTGCAAGAACAGATGGGACGGTTCCCGAAAGATTATTGTACGAAACATTGAACGAATCAAGATTGGGTAAATTCACCAAGGAAGTTGGGATTTCCATTGAGAGATTATTGCGAGAAAGATCAAGAAAGGTAAGAGTGCTGATGTTACCAATGGTCCCTGGGATTTGCCCTTTGAGCTTGTTGTTACTCAAGTTTAGAACAGAAAGATTCCTTAAATTTTCGACTGATTCTGGGATCTGGCTATCTAAATTGTTGTTTTCCAGATTTATGGTTACAAGAGAAGAGAGATTGGTGAGCCTCAAAGGAAAGGTTCCTGTGATTGCGTTGTTTGATAAATCCATGGAATTTAGCTTCAAGAGATTACTAAACTCTTCGGGTATGTTCCCATTGATTAGGTTGTAACTTAAATTCAAAGACTGGAGGTTATAAGAATGGTTATTATTTTTTCTGTTCCAAGAATCAGGGATAGAACCAGAAAGATGGTTATTTTGAAGGGCAAGGAAAGTTAAAGAAGGGTTCTGAGAAAGTGTTGATGGAATAGAACCAGAAAGGCCATTAAAGCTCAGATTAAGCCTATACAACCTTGTGGAATTTGCAAGACTCGGAGGAATCGTACCAATGAGCTGATTATTACTAAGATCAAGAGTTTGTAAAACCAAACAGTTACCAATTGATGGAGGGATCGAACCCGAAAGCCGGTTATTGAAAAGATAAATCCCTCTTAGATTGGGAAGGAAACCGAGGGACGTTGGCACCGGACCAACAAGAAAGTTGTCGTGGAGGCTGAGACGTCGGAGAGCCTGAAGTTGCCCAATTTTTTCTGAGATTCGGCCGCCTAATACCTTCCATGGAAGCTGGATAGCTATAACTTGTCCATTAACACACTTGATGCCAGTCCATTCACCAGAACAAGCACCGTTACTGGTGTCATTCCAGCTCTTTAAAACCCCTTTCGAATCGACCAGTTCGTGCTTTATGGCCTGGAGAGCTTGATAATCTGCTTGCGTCACAATCACCCCGTCCCATTTCTCACCCGAAACGAGCCCCAGACCAGAAAATAGCACAAGAAAAATGTAGAGCAGGAGGTGGGGTTTCCTCCATTTTTCTATCTCGGTATCCGAATCAGCCCTGCTCCGACCAGTATTTCCATTAATAAGACAGCCTGAAAACCCATCTGAACCATTCCGACATTGAAATGGCACCTGAATTCGAACACCCATGAACTAGTAACTAGTTCAAGTTAGTTTAATGAAAAAATGGGAAAGAAAATCACATGCAAGCTCCGATTTTTGTTTTTTTTGGCAGATTTATTTTTCTCTAAGGGTGAAGGAGGGAATCTAGGATATTGTTCAAGAAGAAAAGATTGGATTTTTTTTAGAGCGGGGAGTTAGAATAAATGGTTTCAAGTTTAATAAATCTCAACGGCTAGTTTTATACTTGTAAATGTTTTGGGTCACAAAAAACATTAATAGAATTTTGGAAATTCCCAATAATATTGATAACGACTATATTCTTGTAGGCTGCCTTCTTTCTACTCAACCGTTGCAATCACATTGACTTTTCTCACTACTCTTTTTCACTCGTTACAATTTTGTGCTGTCAGTTTTAATTTTGATAAAAACAATTTTTTTAATTCATTATTTTTTATAATTTGTTTAAGCATTATATATTATATATATTTCTTAGATTTAAGAAAACATACATTGGTTATCATGTGGATTCGAGCTGGTCAAGCAATTTGGATCAAACAATATTTTTATATATAAGAACCATATATTTTTTTATATAAAAGAAAAAAAGCAATTTCAGTTACCATAAGAGCGAAATTATTATTTTTTCATGGCTACGATTAAAATTAAAATTTTATTTAATTTTAAAACACAAAGCTGAGCTTGAAATGCAATATAGAATTCTAGCAGGTATTGACCAAGTACAAAGGACCTTAAGAAAAAGAGAAGTTCACTGTTTCTCAATGAAAGATACTATGATTTATGTCAGTAAGAAACCATTTCAAAAAAAAGATCGCAGGTCTCACACTTGAATCCAAATTAATCTTCAAATCTGTGTTTCAGCTTTACAACAGTGTTTACAAAGAGGAAAAAAAGAAGAAAAACTAAGCGAATTGCAAAGTTTACAATTCAAACTGAAAGGAAATGTATCTAGCATTTAGTATAGTTGTATTGGAAATACAGAACAAAGAAAGCTAACTCAAAATTTGTTGTTTCACGTACATTTTTGAAAGACTTCACATCAATTTGTTGACAACTTGAGCGGTTCCTGCATTCAAATTACAAACACACGATCGATTATTCACCCAGTAATAACAAAAATATACCCAACCTTTTTAATGAAAAAGTAGGGGACCACCAACATTCAACTTGAAAGTGATCTGCGTTGTGCAAAAGTAGGTCACAAATCTGAAAAATATACCGACTAAATACATGAAACTAAAGCCACCAAATTCAAGTTAGTACAATGGAACAGTCATCTAAACCATAAATCATCTAAATGTCGTTCATGTGAAGGAGTCATGAGAGGCTAACTACAGGCAAATACTCTACTAATGGAAAAGGCAGATAACTAAGGATCTGAACATTACATATCAGGAATAAATGACAAAGTCATATAATATTGTTGATTAAACAGGGCAATAATTATCAATCAAGAAGGGTCGGAAGCGTAACAGTAAAAATGCTGAACGATTTTGCGCTCAAAAGCAATCTCAAAATAAAGCACAAATCCAGCAATTGACCGATGATGCTGTCATACTGTCCAGATCAAAAATCCATCCAACATGCCAATATGAAACCCAATTAAAGGAAATAAGTTATAGCAAATTAAATTTTCCAGAAAACACTTGTAATGGTGTTCCGATGAAAAACACTGCATTTCCTGTAGCATATACATAGAAGATACAAGGTAAATAAGCTAGAATATAAAGATACAAATACAGGTAATGAGCATATAAACCCCAATAAATATTCAGGGTAAATATGCTAGAATATAAAGATACAAAAACAGGTAATGAGCATATAAACCCCAATAAAATTCGTTTATTAATTAAATTAATAGATGAACTGGCCATCAATAAGATTTGTGTGGCACACGCGACTTTTATTCACATATTCATGAAATTATATAGAAATTACAGTTACTGAATTCAAATGTATTGGTTGAATGTAATAAAACGATAAATATGCTTATATTCTTTCTCAAAATATTGTGTAATGTATATTAATTTGAGTGAAAAATATTACTTTCTATATTAAAATCTTTTTTTTATCGGAAGCATAGACCAGACCAACATGTCTTACAGATATAGATATGTAAGACTATTACACAAAAAACTTACTCAAAAATAAATAAGAGTAAAATGCCGAATGTATATAGACTATAATCATATCCCGATTTATTTAAGAAATAAATAAATAAATAACTATTCCTCTATATTAATCCGGCGAAAAAGCCTGCGTACCTAAAATACCAAAAAAGATAAAATTAATGATTTAAACGAAAATAATATATATTGTGTGTCTATGTCATGATTGTAGATCCGTGATATCATTAACCCTAGATGGTTGCAAATGCCCGTGAATTCTCAATAGTCAACTTAGTCAGCAGTGAATTGGCATGCGACTCGGACATGGCCGCTGCATTAACATCGTCGCCTGCTTTCACTGAACAATGGTACATGAGTTTCAGACATTTTGACACAACATAAGGTCTCTATGCGATTCACACATTCAAACTTTGCAGAATTACAAGGTTTGGTGTAGTGCACACTTGGAAAGATCACTTTTACCCATTGTACCATTAAAATTTTATTTCAGAAGATGCCAACATTAAATTAGAGTTTCTTTGACACTTTGCTCCCAGCAGTAAGTTTTTTAAAGGTCTTGCTATTTTTTTTTGGACCAGATTTTGGTGCTTTGCATCCTCCAATTAAATTAATTTGCATATCGCACCTGAAAATTTAATTTTTGAAATGATATCATATATGAAAATTTTAGCTAATTAGAGAATACGAAGTCCCAAAATAGTGTCCAGAACAGAAATCCCAGTAAAACCATTAATAACTTAACAAGGGAGTAAAGAAAATCTAATATAATGACAGAAACCGCCAAAATAAAGTAGGGTGTAATGTGCCAAACTGACCCATTTAGTTAGTGCACTTAACCAAAAAAAACCCAAAATTGCTTCAAGATTGGGATCCTAGGTCTATCATTAGTTTTGTAAAATAAGCTACAATCGCAACAAAGTTGACAATCAAGAACCAGATGCAAAAATAAAACAGACCATAATAAAAGAACATGCATCAGCATATAAAGTTATATATCAAGCATCCACGGCAATGCACTTTAAGAAATTACCAAACACAGTCCCAATCAACAAAAGAATATATCGCGTGAATCAGTCGATAAGATTAATTTTCAAAATATCTGATGTCGCGTGAATCTTTCAATATTTCAATCAACAAATTAAAGATATTAACACCCTTAATTAGCTAATAAATCCATTCATTACCGTCATAAGAATGATGCTCAAACCCTTGCGGCCACCTGAGTCTGAGTAATCGCAGCATTGGCCCCGGTGAAGAAAGAAAGGAATCCAGAAGCACCCGTGCTCTGCTCCTGCTCGTCAAGGAAAAGATCTTCGGGAACCCTAAAAGCACCGTGCGCGCAAACAATCGCAACACCAACCATAAGAGCCGACACCAAAACAGATCCGACGCTAGTGAGGAAGATAACAACGACGGTGGAGATGACCAAGAAGAGAAGAGTCTCGCGATCCGAAAATTGGCGGCCGAAGACGACGAGCGGAGGATCAGAGGACTGGCGGAAGAGGTAGAGGAACATCCACGCGGCGAGGAGGCCCGCTAGGAGGATAAGAGAAAAAGGGTTTGTTAAAAGGGAGATGGCGAGCACGGCGGTGACAACGGTGAGGTAATTGATGCGAAAATATTGATAATTCTTGCGGATGCGGAGGGTTGCTTCGGAGATGGATTCAGGCTTGGAGAAGGCGGATCGATCAACAAGCTCCGGCCAGGGGCGACGATTGGCAAGGCCGGATCGGACGGTTTCAGAGATCCCAGCAAAGTACATGCGAACGGCTGATGAGGATTGCTGACCGTCGGCGGTATTGGCGGTGGATTGCTGGGGATTGGAGATGGGTAGGATTGCAGGAGAGGAATTCGCCATGCTTTTGGGTCGGAGAGTTGATTTTCTTCAGACGAAACAAAGATTACAAAGCGAACGTAACGCGGTTAAAATCTCTATATATTGTATTTATTTGGTAAACTAAAAAAATTCTACTCATTAAATAATAACTAATGATAATAATAAATACGTCTTTTATAAGAAAAACAAATTAGCAATTACTTAATGATAATTAGTAATACTTAGTAAACGTAATATCAATTTTAAAATAAAATATCATCTTAATACATTTTTTGTGTGAAATTCTTATTTGGTGGCACGTGCTGTCCTGCTTAGAATATAGTCGGTGAATTCTTCTGTTTTTTTAAGCCAAACAAACAAAAAAAGCTAATAAATATCAAACAACCACGAATTAAAAACAATGTACGAATATTTGTTAAAGTATATAATTCATATGTAAAATAGTCATGTCTACATCTAAGAAACGTAGCACGTAAACTAATCACCATATCCAGACAAAGTATATGGATTTGAAAACCATATTTCGACAACCTCAACCCAAATGCACACTCTAGGAGAATGGAGAACGGCCAATAATTGGATAGTTTAGACTACACGAAATAAGAGCTTATTTCAGCTCTTGCATCAATTTCTCCTCGCCTTTGAAATACACGGTTTTTTAAGCTATGAGAAATCATGGATTAATGCACTTCCACCTAAAAAATATCATGAGGAAACGATTTAATGTGTTGGAATTGGTGAAACTTAGAATTTCAGCGGGGGGGTGGGGGTGGAGATCTCGTATGAAACAGATGTTGTCATGTTTTGGAACAGCATTAATACCAGAAATATGCATGAGAATAAATTAGCAAACTAAAATAGGCAGTAGCATTCGTCCATACCATAGATAAAGAATCAAAAATATTCCCGGAAACCATACAAAACCAAGTAAAAGTATCATGTCGATGAAGGGCCATTCAATACAAGGTAAACAGATGACGAGCATAACCACCAGAAGCTGTCCAAGATGGTTAATCAGAATTCGGATACATATTATTCAGTACATCAAAGTTTCTGAAGGGGTGAAAAATCAGACAAAATAAACCTAGAAGGTTGACCCATTCCACCCAAAGTTGGAGCCCTGCAAAAAGCAAACAGATATCAACGAGTGCAACAACATGACAATATATGGAGTCGATTATTTAAGACAATATAAACAATTAATTATATGCAATTACAAACACTAGCAAACCAGTACTTGATATCACAATTACATGGACGATCTGATCAATAGTGAAAGTTCATTCACATGATTTAGTACTGGTGTAAAGCATGCAGACATTGTGCATTTTCTTGGCTCTTACTGACCTAAACAAGCAGCAAGAATGCAATGAGAAGACCCAAGAGCAAATCCAAGCACATTCAAAAAACAACTTAAAGGGTTGACTTCCTTGCCTTTGTATCCTCAAATTTGAGGAAGAATCGTGACTTTGAGACAGACAACTTGGTCTCCAGTATGTTGGCAATAGCACCACTCAGCTTTTTGTTCACATCAGGGTTGAGACCTCCGATAGAAACCAGCTCTCCATAGGCAGCAGGCTGTTCTGTCCCTCCAAACGCTATCGGTACAGATCCCTTCAACACAATCATCACATACTGCAAAGAAGAAGGTTGGATTCCTTAAGTAGAATAAAAAATGTATTCTACTTTCACGCAATTCACATGATTCAACAAGTAATATGTTTCATGATCAAGGCCGTAAGGCTCTTTGTAATAGCAATCCTAAAATCGGAGCAAGGATCGAAACATTGAATTACGAATCAAGGAAAGTGTAAACTGTAAAGTAGATTCAAGTTATAGGTATCCCGTCAATATTAAGTCATCAACTCAAGTCCGGCACATCTTCTTATATGGTTGACACTTAAAAGCACCAACATAGAATAAACCTCAGACTCAAGAATACGAACATGGTTCCCAAATTTTGTGATCGCATCATTAGAATTTGGGAGTAGTCTTTTCATAGTGCACCAACTTAACAGAAAAGGAAAGCATTACCACATTCAAATTGCAATGTCAACTTTGACACTATAACAACCACCATACCATTTTCACAGAACAATTCCTCGTCTTAACTATTAAATGTTCTATATTGGCTCCATAAACAATTGTGCAGTGACCAAAGGCTTTCCCACCTATAACATTAATCTTTTAAGTCGAGCTCTCCCAAGTCCCACCAATAATACTAGTTTTTAAGTTGGGATCTCGCATTATGATACGTATCTTTAAATATAGACTCTCCCATCTATAGTATTAGTCACTTATGTCAGGCTCTTCCATTGGGTCAGTATTAATAGCCTGATGTGTATTAACATTAATAATCAATTAAGGTGCTTCCGTGCTTGTGTGCAATAAATACTGATAGACGATTGAAAACATCCAAAATGTACCGGCATGGGCATAGTCTTTTGAAAGCCTTAGCAATATACCAAGTCTTATATTGGCTAAATAAAGAATTGGGGAGTTGCTAATAAGTTTTAGTAACTCTCTAGCTTAGAATGCTACTATTTCATGTTTGGGCTCCAGCTAAAGACCTCCACTCACTGTAGGTTTCTACTTCACAGATGACCCAAAGAATATTAACAAGCAGACCCAAATAATTAATAATCCAACATGCCAGGAAATTCTACATCTTTTATAGCCAAGGAACCACAAATCTGCCACAAAATTTTCAGAATGTCATAAAAAATTAATCGCATTACGTCAGTTGCTTCAAAGTGAAGCATAAGGCTGTGGAAAAAAAAATGAAACAAGAAAATAAACAGATGGAATCCAATAAAACATATAAAAAAATAAAGAAAATTCCTCAATAGAAACTTGATGAAAATTGATTCCAATTCAGTTAACCACTGGAAACCAAAAAAAAAGATACAGACAGCCTCGGGTTTTCCGATGATCTTGGCTACAGTGGAGGTTGCTTCAGAGAGGATGGTGGAGGTGTCCACGCCCTCCAGGCTCACGTTAGTCGACAGGTTCAAACACGGCATCGTCTATAAACCCTATCTCGCAGCCGCAGGCTCTCTTCCTTCTCCCGCAGTTTCTTATCTACTGTTCTGTCGAAGTCAGCCAAAAATAATAATTTTTATTATGAAATTTTGAGTTGCATTTGCATCTTTTGGTCCTTTTATTTCACGAGTTACATTTAAGCCCTTATAATTTGTGAGAGTACATTTTTTGGTCCTTTCAGTGTGTTTATTCATCGCCTTATATTTTACTGTTGTTTTAAAAAAGATCAGTATGCGATGCACAAAGTGTTATTATGTAATTAATTATTAAAATCAATAAATATTAGTGATTACATAATAATTAAAAATTATTGCTGTAATATAAAGAATATATTTAAATTTTAAATATTATCGTAGAATATTGTTATATCAAAAATATTTATATAGTTTGAAATAACATTGGATAACAATCTTCTGTTATTATAGTGACTTCTTTATATCTATCGAGTGGAACTATTACAAATAAATAAATAGAAAAAGATAGTTAAAAAGCCTATATTATTTTGTCTATCAAAATTTTTAAAAAATAAAAAATATTTTCAAAAAATCAAAATTTTTGTTATTTATTAGATGAATAAATTTTGATTAAAAATTTTAATTATTTTTTAAAACATGTTAAAACTTAAAACTACTAACATTAAAGTTCCAATTAAGAAAACAATAATAATAATAATATTAATTTACAAACATTCTATATAACAAAATTTCAAGACGAAAAACTTTTAAAATTAAATGAAAATGTAATTTAGATTTTGAAAAGACGTCATATTCAAATTTGAAGTTTTAAAAAAGAAATTGAAAATATATAAAAATAACACAAAATTAAAATTCATAATCGAAATTAAATTAAATGATATAACAAGTATAAACACTTAAATATAAATTATATTTTCATAAGACATCATATTCAAATTTGAATATCAAAAATAAATTGAAACTATTTTACATTTAATTGTATATTTATTTCTTATTTGTTTTCAAATATTTTACAAGATAGATGAATGCATTAACACTGATAAATATTTCTTTTTATAACATATTAATTTGAAACTCAATTTAACATCTCAATACTTAATTCAAATAAGAACAGGCGGCATGGTTGTCACAACTCTACCATGATTTTAGAACCGGCAAAAAATCAATTACTTTCATAATTATAGTTCAATTACAAATAATTAATTATCGCACTTTCTACCTTAATTAATATGATTAAGCGTGCAAACTTGGAGTAATGAACATAAGCTGATTTTCAATCGACATCAAACTGCATAGGTGTGCGATAATAAATCAGACAACCTAAATTTTATATTATAACGGCCGTACATTACCTAGTGCGGAGTATGTCTTATTCGAAATGAACCTGATCATATAAAAAATTCATATCACAAATTTGATCTATAAGACGATCTCATAAGACTTTTTTGTTAATGTGTTGAGACTTGAGATTAGCAAATGTACATAAAGTATTAAGTATGACAAAAAAAACGATCAAAGAACGTACTACAATATAACAAGACTAGTGTAATGAAGTCGGGATAAAATTTTATTGAATCAAAACACAGAAAAAGTGCAGGCAGAGCAGAATAATTGAAAAAGTGGGTTACAATTTAGAGGTATTTTGGGTACTCTTTACATTAAAAACCTTGAGAACAAATCGAGTCTTGGGAATGGAAAGTGTATTTTGTAAAATGGAACCAATTGTAGCAATGAGCTTTCTTTTAACTTGAGAGTCAATGCCACTCATGGATATGATCTCAGCCAGTGCTGCGGGTTCTTTGTTCCCTCCAAAGGTCAGTGCTACCGATCCTTTCATCAGAATCATCACAAACTGGACATCATTCATTAATTCATACATGAATATATCATTTAAGATAATATATTTTAAATTATAATTGCAAATATAATACAATCTAGGTTGTAAACCACACGATGACGATGACGATACCGATATCTTATCATTTTTACATCAAAATTTAAAAAACTTACAACTTCTATAGACATATTCACACAATCAAAAACCAGAAAAATAACTTCTTATTGGATCTCACTAATCAACCCATCAATCTACATTTTTTTTTATCATCTTCATTTGTAATCTACAGTTATATAATATAATATCATTAGTATATATTGATCTTAATTAATTTAATAATGAAATATATATTTTTAAATAAATTTATTGTATATTTTAATTTAATAATTAATTTATAATTATTATCTCTCATAACGATTTTTATTTTCTTTGTAGTTTTGTGTAAGGAAAAAATATTTTTGATGAAAATATTGCAATAAAAATAAAATAATCATTACACCATAAAAAAAACTAAGAATAAAATAATAAAATTTAAAATTAAACTATAAATAAGAACACCATAAAAAAACTAAAAATAAAAAAAACATAAAATTTAAAACGAAAATAGTCCTCAGAAAAAAAAAAGTCGTAAGAACAAAAATAAAACAAACATACAAAGACTAAAATTTGTGTAAGACGATTTTACGGATCGTATTTTGTGAGACGGATATTTTATTTAGGTCATCCATGAAAAAATATTACTTTTTATGATAAGAGTATTACTTTTTATTGTGAATATCGATAAGATTGAACCGTCACATAGATAAAAATTCGTGAAACCGTCTCACACAAAACCTAATCACAAACAAACATAGCAAAAGGAAGGGAAAAAATTAAAGTTGTCCCACGCGCGCGTGTACAACACATGCCATGTTAGAGTGTGCGTGTACCGCACCTTCTCAAATGCAGCCAAACATATTTTTTTGAACCCAGCATTTGAAAAGCCAAAAGCTCAGATACCCTAATATATCCAAAAGTTTCAAGTCTTATTTTAAAATATAACAAAGATAAATATTGTGCTTTTTTGCATTTACTTCTCCTCAATTTGATATTTATCTCAGTTGCATGTTATGATATTTGTACTTAATAAAAAAAAATGTATGTTTCAAATACAATAAATATAAGTGGCAAACGAAAAAATCCAAAAAAAATGTTGTATTCCATTGCAGAAATTATACGAACCGGTGAAAGATGCACACGATGTTATCATTTTTTTCAGCTGATCAAATAATACTAATCAATTAAAACGAAATTGTTTTCAATTTAGAAAATTTGTTTAGAATTTTTTTCTCACATAAAATATATAGACGGATTTGAAGAGATTTTTAATAAAATATTATATAAAAACAATAATTACAAAATTAAATATTTTGAATTTAATGATCTCATATTTTTTATATATACAATAAAATATAATAATAGAGATAAAATTCAGGATCAGGTCAAATCCTCCTTATTCCCCGCCATGATAGAACATGAAAGTTTATTGTTTTTTATTTTAAAATAATAAATTATAAAGTATACAAGTGGGGTAGACTATTTATTGATTATAATTTCTTGCATCAACTAATTGGAGGAGAGTTGCTTGTCAACTTGTGGTCTAAAGCTTTTGTACAACCGTCCTGGTGCTCCATTATTATCCTTGTCTGTGCCAATCGTGACATGAACACAAGTGGACCCTCGAATAAATAATAGAGGAGTCCAAGTATTGTTTTATTTTTATTTTATTTTATTATTTATTTTTAAGTCACTTTTTTTTATAATTATATTTTGATCTTAAATAAATTAAATGAATTATAAAAATCGTTCCAAATGTATTAGTTTTATGTAATCTTATTTTCTGTAATTTTAATTAACGAACAAAAAATAAAAGAAAATAAAGGAAAACCTAGCTAGAGTGTGAGTTTAAGTTTAAGTTTAAGTTTCCACTTATATAATTAGCATGTACGAAGAAAAACCTAAATTATAATCATTATCCATCTCATTAGAAAGACAAACAATAGTGAGTTTGGACAACGGAGTAAAATATCGTGTTTAGATTGAAGTATTTGATTTTGGAAAACGAAATTGGGTAAGTTAGATTTTCCGTAACTATGATATTTTACAATTTTGAAATGTCTCCAATTTTTTTGCAGAAATCTACTGTTTCATTCCTAAAGTTGTTCACTTTCACCATTGATTTTCACATGGAGAAGCCGAAATTAAGCCATTGTTGATCATGCTTCTGGTTAAACGACTTCCACCTCAAATTAAGCATATTCAAACTGGAATTCATATAAACAAGAGCAAAAAAATCACTTACGTTTTCGGGTTTTCCGACAATCTGAGAGACGGCTTTCGTGAGCTCGGAGAAGATGGGATCAGTGTCAACTCCATCAAGATTCACGTTTGTGGAAATATCAAGACAAGGCATCTCTTCTTCTTCTTCTTCTTCTTCGTCGTGTTGGACCTTATTTCTTTTCGCAATTTTGCCAATTTTTTCTAAGAGGGGGACGATGGGTTTTTGTATTATAGGACCGGCAATTGTTGAGGCAACTAATATTTATAGATTGGACAAGTTGTGTAAATATCGTTGGTCATTTGGCCCATTCAACAACGTACCATTCAATTGAGGTTGCTTATTATTGGAGTGTGTGTATTTTTTTCTTGTAAACTCGGTCAAATAAGATTTCTTGAACTGTTCTAATAGTTTCAAGTCTTGCTTGAACAAAAATGAGAGACAAAGAAATTCAAATTCAATATATATAGTCGGACCTTGAATACAACTCATATTTATTTTCTTTTATTCACTAATTTCTCAAATTACAAATTGAATCAAATTTTTCTCAAAAAGAAACCAACCTTACGCCAATATATGACCAAGATTATTAAACTCGAGTTAGGGAATTGTTAATTGTATAGTGGCCGTGAACTTCCGAGAAAGCAGTTCACCATTAATTTAACAATCTTCTCTCCAATTTCATTTGGACCAGCAATTCGACAAGAAGTGTCCCGTTCAAGCACATTTGTTTTTGTTTCAAGAGTGGGTGGAAATATAATTTTCGAGATCCACACAGAAAGGTTGAGCAGGAAACAATGAAATCTTTGATCAAGAAATCATGGAATCTTCGAGCAAGATTCCATGGTTTCTTGTAGGGGAAATATCAACTTGATGTTGACTTCACGTTGGTTTCTTAGCCACAACACGGGCACGTGTTAAAAAAACCGTGTTAGCAAGAGTAGATCGTGCAATTTTTATAAAATGTCATGAGCTTAAAAACATATTTATTTTTCATGAAAGTGAAATACACATTTTTTATATTTCACAATGGAATTTGGTGCAAATAACTCAATGAATGCCGTATATCGGACCTCGATCAATGACCTAAAGAGCAGCCGAATACGTCTCGAAAGTGAATCAGTTGATCATGATTCCACTAAAGAAAAATTTTCAGCCATCTTCAAGAATGCCTAGTCCTAGATTCAGGAGTTTCTTGAATGGGCCTTTGGTAAGAAATGGGCTTGGATCACAACCCAATAATAAAATAACAAAGAAACAAAGTTCTTATTTAGGCCCAATAACAGAAGGGGAAGGAGGGAATACAATGCAAAAGATTCATAAATAAATATTTAATATTCACCCTTCGCATTTTTTTTAAAAAAAATACCCAAAAAACTGAGGGTTCTTGTAAAATTTATTAATTAGAAACATTATTCATTCTTATAATTACAGAATATACATATCTGACCCCAAAATTCACGACTGCTTAAAAAAATTTATAAATGATAAAAATATAAGTAATTTTTTTTAAAGTTTACAAAAATTTAATTGCTATTTTTCAATCGATATAACACACAAATGTAAATAGATAATGTAACGAATTCCACTACTGTTTATAAATAAATGAATAATTCTTACATTGAAATTGAATACCTCTAAATCAAGAATTGTAAATCCAGTCTATATTTTTTATACATGAACATTTCGGATGTATCAATTCTCAATTTAAATTCTTATATTAAAAAATATAATATTTCAAATAAATGTTCGATTATTGTGATTTGAAATCCAGATCTTTTGTGTTTTTATCAAATCAAAATTACTCAGTGTAGCCCAAATTTTGAATTCTAATTAATTAAGGTGTGAATATTTACAACGAGTCTCGAACACGATACATCCTCCCAATAATCATGTGGTGTCTGTATGTATATATATTATACACACTAGAAATGAAAACTGAAAAATAATTAAATATATTGAGAATTGAAAAATTATTAAATAATGAGAATGACAAAATATAATATAATGTTGATGAAAATCATGAGGCCTGTTGGGAGATTGGATCTCGTTTTGGGAGTACGGCTCATACATTCGGATTTGGAAACACAAACACGAAGATTATAAGAGCGTTGGAAGGTTGTTCCAGCGTAGACAAAATAGATAGAGTATTATGTGTGTTCAGAATAAGTGAATAAAAAATGACCGGAACTAGATATTTATAGGAGAATATTTATTATGTGAGTAAAGTTCTTTGACGACTAAAATTCTAGTCTTTGTAGGATACTAAATCTGTTGGAATCATTCCCTTGTTGGACTCTGGATTCTCAAAATCCTAGATAAGTTTAGATTAAATCTCTACAATCTTTATTTATGTGGAATACATATTGATGTATCTAAGTGAGAGCTCGTGATTTGAGAGATGCATTTGTCATACATGTATTGAGCCAGTCCAAAACTCAGCCAAGACTTCTCAATTGTTGCGATGATATGTACTGGGATGGCAGATATGACCAAGCTAGGAGGTATGCTCGGGAGGTCAATAACGCCTTGCTAATCGATGAAATTATGGAAATATGGGAGGTCGGCTTGTTGAGTCCCCGGATGATCTCTCAACAAATCTGGATAAATGGAGCTCAAGATAGGTCTCTAGATGACCTGACGGATCAGGATAAATGAGATGATCTCCTACTGAACCTTGGCCATTAAGAAGATCTCCTGATCTACCTGGATATTAGGCATGAATTCTACCGAACTGTCGAGAATGAGCCAAATCTATCTCTTGGGATATCATAAGTTAATTTTATGAGACAGATCTTTTATCCAGCCGACATATGAAAAATATTATTTATTATGTCAAAAATATTAAATTTCATTCAAAATATGTACCAAATCGACACGTCTCACGAAGAAATAAGTGGTTGAAGTCGAAATATAAATAAAAATATTGAAAAATGACTGAAATAAAAAAAAACTTCAAATTACTATATAACAGATAGATATTAAAATATAAATACCATTTGAATTGTAAATGATAAATCATACACGTAGGATACATGTGTAGTATATATACCTCCAAATGTATAAAACATATGTAGGGATGTTATTGGGTTGGATAGGATGTCCTATGGATCAAATTAAATTGATTTTCGATTGTGAGGTAATGGAACCAGTCCAACCCGTAAGAATTTATATAGGATTTACCAGATTGAAAGTATAGCTGAATCTAAAACTAGAATTGAATTGAACCGGATTGTATCCAAATTGAAATTTTACAAAAAAAATTCAATCATGTAATTAAAAAGTTAATAATCAAACAACATACTCAATTAAATATATTACTTATTAAATTTAGAATATGAATGATAACTATCGAGTAATAAACTGTTCAAAATCATTTGGAAAAATTATAGATATGATAGTTCATAAATTAATTATGATATTTACCATTTTCGGATCAAATTCAATCAGATCGGATTCAAATTTTTTCCAATACGTTTTTTCGCAACCTAATTCGATTCAAAATTAGTGGTAGATTTGGTCCAACTTGGAACCGATTTAACTGATTCGAGATTGAATAACTGATAATATCATATTAGATCTTGATTGGTTCCGATTTAATCCGATCCAATAAACATCCTAAGTTATAGAATGTTAAAACATGAAAGATTCGGTGGCGCTTTCCAACCGATATAGCAACTCATTTAATGATTAAAAAGAGTTTCATAATTTCAGACGCGGAAACCTTAAATTGAAGCCGACAGAGGCCAGCTTCTCGTGGGGAATTCTGTCCTGTCAAGCCTCCATGGCCTGACCAATCACAACTCTCCACGATGCCAAATAGCTGTATTCTGACTTGGACATCACTCTGAGACCCAATAATTGATTCAATGATCGTAAAAAGGTCACACGTGTCTTTTTATATGGATTAACATATTACATCAAATGAAATATGTATTCGACACCTCATTTATAGCCGTTGGATTAATATTTTTATGAACTAACCGGTTTCAGCTTTGCCTTCCTAATCAAGCGAATAAATAAATAAAATGTTTGCCACTTTAGTGTTTTTCTTATATTAATTAAATATTTATTATTTTTTGTCTTTTTAAATGATATTATTTTATAGTATTGACAAGTAGGGATAAGCAAAACAGGATTGAATCGATTTAGGATAAAAACTCGAACCAAATCGATGATATCGGTTTTACAATCAAACCAAACCATTGATAATTAAAAACCAATTACCAAACGTTGGTTTCTGTCCGCCCCTATAATGACAAGTTCGTGGCATCATGTAATAAAGAACAAGCGAAAAGTAATTACTATTTAAGGAAGTTATGTATAAAAAATAAAATAAAAATTATTTACAAAAATAAGGTCCACTGCCCCTTAATTATCCCGTTGCTATTCCAGTTTGGATAAATTTATTAAATATTAGAAATTAATGTGGCAAATAATAATTATTAGAGGGAAGAAGTATTTTAGAAAATCGAAATAAAAAAATCCTGACCTTATCATTAAATATTTATTATACACGATTATTTTAGGAATAAAAATGAAAAAAAACTAAGAAGAAAATATATTAATATATAATATAATATAAGATGTTATTGAATTATAACAATCCACGCTATTATCGCATGTATAGATATTTTGAATCTAATTAATTAATTTTTCTGATTCTTCAAATTTAATAATAATGTAACATTTTAGGTAATTATTCATAAATATTTATTATACGGGATTTTTTTTTATCGCCTGTATAGATTTGTCGAATCTGATATGTTTAGAAATCAAAAGCATAAATATAATGATAAGTAACATTTTAGGTAATTTTTAGAATTCGAAATATGGTAGTTATAAGCAGGTAATAAATTCATAATAGTATTTTATGATACTTTTATTAAATGAACCGTTCCAAAAAAAAACCGGGTTTTGTTTGTGAACTTGAATGCATAATATAATAGTAATTTGGATGGATTTTAGATACTCAGCAAATGAGCGTCATTTAAAATTCATTCTCAAATACATCCTCGAATCAAATTTATTAATCTAAACGCAACCTAAGATATTGAGACTTAATTATACAATATAGATAATGTGGAAAATATATATACAATAAATATTGTGGTGGAAATTAAAACAACTCTACGGTTTATAAACCGTCGCGGATTCCATTTTAACGACGGTTTAATTAGCGACGGTTTTTATATATATTCCGTCGCTACAATATTACGTCGCTGACGTGGACTAGCGTCCGTGCTTCGTAAGCACGGACGCTGGTCCACGTGAGCAGCGTTCGCGCTCCATAAGCGCGGATTGCAGTAGTTTTGGAAATGTTTTTTTTTTACATTATTTTTGAAAAAAAATTTTAAAATTAAATTATTTTTAAAAAAAACCATGTGGTGCAAGTATTGATTTATGGTTCGAAGATTTAAATTACATTATTCTCATTAACTATAATTTTAAATGAAAATGCAAACATTCATTCTTACATTTAGTATAAAAGATAAGCGTGTTCGATTTCCATGAAATACAAATCGCAGCAATTCGAAACATCAAGCATGAGTTGTTGTATGTGTAAAAAGATTCAGTTACACTCGATTCTACATTGGAAAAAAAAGGCTTGGGAATGACATTGAAACACTTGACTACTATATATACAGTACAAAGTTTAAACGACGACAAATCAAAGTCACCCATTCACATGAATCCCTCTGAGTTGTCTCCTTAAATCTCTCCCCGTCATACATAATTATAACAACAAAAAAACGAACCGAGGATTCATTGTTCTTCCACCCCGCGTTTTCTTTCCTTCCATGATCTTCCTTCCTATAGAGGTTTGTTCCATTTCCGTCGTTTTCTCGCCGCGAGATGTCAAGCGGCGGAGCCACAATTAATTCGTCCACCACCAGCAGCCCAATTCACGGCGGAGCTACCGTGACCCATCACCGCCGCCGCGTTCCTGATTCGATGAATGATCAGGAGAAGGACAAGCCCTCTGAGGTGGTGCAGATATCCTTAGAGCATTCGAAGAGCGACATAGATACAGAAGCATTGTTCAATAGTAATAATGGCGGTGTTGTGTACCCGTACAATAGTTTGCATCATCACCACCCGGTGGTCAGGTACTTCTTGGCACGTAAGAGGCTGCCGGAGAAATGGGTTTTGTGCGTGGAAGAATGTGTTGTTTCTGTGGGGGGAGCTTTGAATTCTTTGACGAAGAGGAAGCACTTTGGGCGTGTAGTTTTTGTGTTGCTTTTGATGATGGTAGTGGTGTCGGCGTTCCTGAAGTTTTCTATCCTGATGGTCGTCGGTGGCGGCACGGCGGCGGACATCGCCAGAAATTTCGTGAGGCCGAATTTCAGGAACGAATATTCATCTAATGCTCAGAAGGAGATCTTTGGGTCAGAGTCATCGAGTTCAGTCGGGCAGAAACGGAAGATGAAGGAGTTTCCGGTGAGTTACCAGAATATTATGTCATTTATTAATGGAAATTAATCTGAGAAAAAAATTATATCAAGATTTTTTACGTGCACCGAAATTAAATTTTAGACTTTTCAATGGAGTCATTGGATTTTCAGTTTCTGATTTTCAAGATTCATCTGTATCTGTTACTAGATATATCCAACATCTTCCATTTACTGAATTTTGTTACTACAAAACTTTCAGAAACTTTCTTGTTTACATGGCAGTTAATTTGTGAGTAATATTTAGTATTAAATTTAGAATTAGTTATTTTTATATATTACCTTAAATTCAACGAATGTTTGGAATATTATCAGTTGATTTTTGACCCATGAGAAGTTGGTGGGTGGCAACCATACGAGCGTTGGAATTTTACTCATTTTTCCTTTGACCACAATTACATTTCATAATAATGATGCATTAACGACCGTTGGGCCTTTATACCCCTTATTTTCCCTAAATTCAATTAGCAAAAAAAAAGGTTGAAAAAAAATAAACATTTTTTTTCTTGTGATTATTTTCCTGAATTTTCTAATGGAAAGGTTTTCTTCCCCTAGTATATTATTACAAGTGTTGTACGGAAAAAACTTTAGGCTTCGCTTGGAAGTTTGAAGGGAAAAGAAAGGAAGAGAGGTAGAGAAAAGAAATTCAACGGATGCATTCCCTCTAACATTGTTCATGTGTTGTTTATTTATGGGCCTTCATTGCCTAACATTTGATCATTATGTCCCACCATGTGAGTTATATTCATTAGTAAACATAAAACTAATCAGAAATCTATGGCCTGCTAATCAGGCAGTGTAAGAAGGAAAAGAAATTGTTTTCCTGAGCTTATGTCTACATATTCTTTTATGGCAGGTCCCAGAAATATGGACGAAACCGAATAGTGACCACTTTTATCAATGCATTTCGCAACCCAGAAATCGTTTAAGTATGTAATCTCCCCTACTGAAATGTATGCCAACTGATGCAGCAAGCCCTTTTCTCTTCTAATGATCGATATGTTGTAAATCCTTGCAGAGACGGGAGCTGCCACGAACGGCTACATTTTGGTTCATGCCAATGGAGGATTGAATCAAATGAGGACAGGAGTGAGTCCTAACTTCAATTTTACATACCTTTTAGCCCATAGACGTTCTTAAATCGAATTTGAATTCCTACTTTTTTCGTCACAGATATGTGATATGGTTGCAGTAGCAAAGATAATGAATGCCACACTTGTGTTACCTTCCCTTGATCATGAAAGCTTTTGGACAGATCCTAGGTTTGATTCTTCGTCACCAAGATTTTCATTCTTTTCGTTTGTTTCCATCTGTACTAAGCTTCTGTTATCTCCACAGTGGTTTTAAGGATATTTTTGATTGGAGACGATTCATCAAAGTTTTAAGTGACGAAATTAACATAGTTGAGAAGTTGCCAGAACGATTTGCTAGACTGAATCCTGTTAACAAAGCTCCTATTTCTTGGTCTAAGGTACATAGACTTAAAGAACAGAAAACAAATACATATGGTCATAAACTTTAGTTCAGTTCAATCTAACGGTTGAGGATTGGCATATATACAGGCTAGTTACTACAGAAAAGACATTCTTCCTCTCCTAAAGAGACACAAGGTGATCAAGTTTACACATACAGACTCACGGCTTGCAAATAACGGCCTTGCCTCGTCTATCCAGAGGCTAAGATGTCGAGCAAACTATGAGGCCCTTCGCTACACTCCTGCGATTGAGGATCTTGGAAAGAAACTCGTGGATAGACTTAGAGATGAGGGTGAACCCTTTATTGCCCTTCACCTGAGGTGACAATTTCACCAATTTTTCCGGCAGAAATTTGAATAATTTTCTTGAAATCAACTAAACTTTATATGTATCTCAATTTTTCTCAGATACGAGAAAGATATGTTAGCATTCACAGGTTGCAGCAACAATTTGACTGCATCTGAGGCCAATGAGCTTCGTATAATGAGGTATAATGTGAAGCATTGGAAAGAGAAAGAAATCGACCCCAAAGAAAAGAGACTTCAAGGGGGGTGCCCAATGTCTCCGAGGGAGGCTGCGCTGTTTCTCAAGGCAATGGGGTATCCTTCTTCAACCAGAATATACATTGTGGCTGGAGAAATTTATGGTAACAACAGCATGGATGCATTTCGGGCAGAATACCCAAATGTTTTCTTTCACTCGACTCTTGCAACAGAAGAAGAGTTGGACCCATTTATCAACTATCAGAATCGCCTTGCTGCCCTAGATTACATTATAGCCTTAGAAAGTGATGTTTTTGTTTACACATACGATGGGAATATGGCAAAGGCTGTGCAGGGGCACAGGAAATTCGACGGGTTTAGGAAGACTATAAACCCCGACAGGTAATTTAATCAACTGTGAATTCCATTTACCTTTGTATTGTCAGTCTACGGCAATTTCTCTTATTAACCTATAGGACTGCATAAACAATACCGTTTAGGTTGCTCTACGGCTTAAATTATTTGAATTGTAATTGTACCGTAGCTCTAACTTTTGGCACAACAGATGCTCAACCTTATGATTAGCATTATAACTAAAATTCCATTTTTTATTCCCATAAACTATTGGAATCGGATACGTAAAAGCAACAATTGCGTTCATTGATGCGAGTAGTTACCAATAGGCCATATGATTCTTATTCTTATAAGATTAAAACTTTGAGTTTTAACATCACCAATAGTGATAACTTTTGACATAACAAAAACCATTCGATCTTACCCTACCCACTTTCTATTTATGTGCTGAATCGAACCTTAGCTCTTGTATCTTTTGCTATGCAGGTTAAATTTTGTTAGATTGATAGATTTGTTGGATAGGGGCTCAATTTCTTGGGAGGATTTCACATCAGAGGTTAAGAACTTACACACCAAGAGAGTTGGAGCGCCATACGAAAGAAAACCAGGAGAATTGCCTAGACTAGAGGAGAACTTCTATGCAAACCCTTTTCCTGGTTGCATTTGTAACAAAACCCGGGAGCATATTAAACATCAGCAACTTGATCGAAGACCTGGTCTAAGAGTTGCTTCACAACGTTAGGCTTTTCTCCTTTTGCTAGCATTTTTTCGACATCTAAAACTGTAAAGCACACGAAGAGATACAGACAGGCGTGGCAAGAAACTGGATGTCCACCAGACTTGATAAAATTAGCAAGAAATGGGATCACAAAGGTACAGGTGAAAATTGGTCCTCGTGTCATACAATCGATAAACTATCAAGGTTTTAAGAGCTCAAAAAGTCGTCAGATTTCAGGAAAACACAGAGCAGAGCAGAAACAGTGCATTCTTGTTACAATGAAGTACATATTTATTGATTTATTGGTTCATATTTACATAATGTAACAACCGAAATCGCAATTTTGCAATGTATTTTTTTTTTTTGGACTTCTTCTACATGTGTTTTACAGCTCTCTGTTATGAGATTATCTTAGCAAAGGAGAATTACATTAAAGGGACAATAATAACTGGAAGTACAAGTCATTTTCATAATATTACTGGAGAAATCTGCAAGTTTATACTCGAAAAAAAAAAAACTATCCATTCATTTACGCTGTATTCTAATGATCACAACATAGTTAAAACTTACCATATGATGATTGATCACTAAATTACAACACAACACTAAACCAACACATTCCAAGCACAAAAAACAAGGAAAATATACCAAAAAAAAAGCACCCAACCAATCTGCAATTTAAGCGCTCACTTTATACCATCCTCTGCAGCCTTGTCTGCACAAACACTGAAGTTTTTGTACTCGGATTCCTCGGGTTGGACATCATACTCCTCCGGCACCACAGGCCGCCTTTTCCCAAGAATGGTCCACACGGACAAAACAAAGAAAGCACCAAGCGCTCCAAATCCAGATCCAAGAATTAGGGCAGTAAGTATCTTTAAGGCACAATCGTTTCTTCTTGAAGCTCTCACGTCTTCTCCCTTGTGCATGAATTTGTTTGGATCCACTGGTTCGGAATGCATCCAATGCGGCACAGTTCTCAACTCGAAACGTAGTGAATAAATGTTACATGTCTGAGATGAATTCCCATTTAAAGAGCTTAATCCTACTGAGACATCAATCCCTTCCCACATTTTGGACAAGTTCATGGAGTAAAAGAGCAATGGTTCGACTGGCCTATCGGCACCTAATTTACTCAATCTAACTTCGAATCTTTCAGAACTGGCATCATAATCGATCCAAGATTGTAATTTTTCTCCACTATTCAGTTCCAAATGAAACGATGAAACATTACTGACCTTAACCGACACCATACTATCAATATCAACCCCGACGTGATTACCATTCACATCGCCATACTTCTCATCCTTAAAGGTATCAAATTCTATAGCAAGGAACTGATGTTTTCTCTCATCAAAAGGATTCAAAATAAATCCACTAGGAACCATATAAAAAGCCAATCCATTCCCATGTTCCCTAGGCATAGAGAACACAAAATAGATTGAAAAAGACACCTTCTTCCTCAAGCCCACATCTACAAGATTAATGGGATTCTTTAGTACAATCCTCCCCCCGCCAGTAACCCCTGAACCAGAAATCTGAACTGACGAACTACCATTATCAACCTTAGCATCACCGTACAGAACAAGCTGTGAAGTAAAGTTCGAATCTTTACCAAAATTCTTGAAAGAAAACGATCCATTGGAATCAGCAGAAAAGGCTTTCAAGCAAAAATACAGTAACAAGAAAGCCATCAAGTCCCTTGACGATGAGAACGAAGCCATTCTGGATCTCACCATGTTCCTCAGCTACAGCTCGAGCTTGTCCCGTCCTATATCCTGGAATCACAAGGGTTTCTTGAGAAGGAAGAACCCGTGAAATATAAAAAGATCAATTTTCTTCTTTTTTTGGGTTTTGAGCGCAGAGAGAGATGTAGAGTGCAAAAAATTCTCGGGGAAATGGATAAAGTACATTGATTCAACTTGGAGGTCGGGAAAATTAAATAAGTTTTGCTTTGTTTATGTACTCTCTCTCTCTCTCGAGAAAACACCCGAACAAAGCAACATTATCTCCTTTTGCTCACAGTGTTGGTACGTAGAATCACCATCATTTATGATCATCTTCTGTATGATATGTAACTTGTCAGCTTTATAATTTTAGTAATATAAAATAAAGTTGTCTTCCGTATGAAACTGAAAACAAGATTCCTCTGTTCAACAACTTTGCATTGACAGCATTGTGCACTAATCTTTTTTTGAATAAATCGTAAATAAAATTCTTTTCTTAAACAAAAAATCAATTTATTCTCAAAATTACTTACTAACGTGTAGCGGAGATCAAAGGGAAAAAGGAGAAGGATAATTAATGCCCGCGTGCCCGTTTTGTCTTGTTGACTCTTATATGCAACGGTCCAGTGCCCGAGTTATACCTACACTTGACTTGTATGTATAGGAGTTCATTTACATCCATATTGGTCACAAAACATACAGACAGACAAGCACACACTATGGATATAGAGATGACAGCACGATGTGTGGACCTGTGTATGGAGAGGACGACTGGGGGATATTTTAATAATTTGGTTTTCTTGATCATCTGCGGGAAGGACCACCGGAAGGGTCGAAATCAAAATACTAATATTAAGATTTGGCCTGATTCCTTCAAATATAAAATTTTGGTGTGTAAATTTGGATGATAGCGTTCGTCAATCAGTCTGAGAAACTTGAACAATTGAATTTGTCTGTCTACAAAAATCTAGCAATAATTTGTCTAGAAAATAGGGATGACCACCGACAAATAAATTTTAGCAAATGAGTGTGTCTATTCTAATCGTGTCCCAAGAAAAGTCTAAAATGCACGATACTCATACTTTAGTAATATTTTTTATAATTTTTTAAAAGCAAGAATATTAAAAATATACTTGGTTTTAAATTTAATTAATTTATATATTGTTGTGAAAAAATAAAAATTTACGGTAAAAAGTAAAAATCTCAAACTCTCAAAATTATCACACTACACACTTTATAATATTTTTCTCTCAACTCAATTGTGATTTTCTTCACAAATGAGAGATCTATTTATAGAAATTTTTTACAAATAATCCAAAAATAAAATACATCATTACCTACATCATCACACACTAATTTTCAATATTCAACACCTAATTTTACCTAATTTTCAACATTCAACATTCACATTTTCAACACAAATATTTAACACATTTTTAAATAATTTTTCAACACTCCCCCTTGTGATGATGATCATAATGATTGTATACATTACGTGTTTTTATACTGCCTCGTTAAAAACCTTACTAGGAAAAACCCATTGGGATAAAAACCATAGTAAGGGAAAAAGAGTGCAGTCACGTAAACTCCCCCTCATGTTGACACGAACAATTCTTCACAAATTTCGTAGATTGCGCATCCCAATATTATATATGTGCTTTCTGAATATTGTCGTAGGAAGTGCCTTTGTGAAGAGATCTGATGAGTTTTCACTTGATTGAATGTGACGAACATCAATACATTTATTCTTCTCAAGCTCCTTGGTGAATGCGAAGAACTTAGGAGGAATATGTTTAGTTCTGTCGCTTTTTATGTATCCTTCTTTCATTTGAGCAACACATGCAGCATTATCTTCATATAGTATCACAGGCTTCTCGTCGAATGATAATCCGCATGAGATTTGGATATGTTGAGTCATTGATTTTAACCACACACATTCACGGCTTGCTTCATGTAGTGCAATAATCTCGGCATGATTTGATGAAGTTGTTACAAGTGTTTGTTTCTGTGAACGCCAAGAAATTGCAGTGCCTCCACGAGTAAATACATATCCAGTTTGAGAACGTGCTTTGTGTGGATCAGATAAGTATCCAGCATCGGCATAACCAATTATACTTGGATTAGCATCTTTTGAATACAAAAGTCCCAAGTCTGTCGTTCCTCGTAGATAACGGAATATATGTTTAATTCCGTTCCAATGTCTCTTTGTTGGATATGTGCTAAATCTTGCCAATAAATTTACGGCAAAAGATATATCAGGCCTTGTACAATTTGTAAGATACATAAGGGCACCGATAGCACTTAGATATGGTACTTCTGGACCAAGAATATCTTCATCATCTTCACATGGACGGAATGGATCCTTTTCTATGTTTAATGATCTAACAACCATTGGAGTACTTAAAGGATTTGATTTGTCCATATTAAAACGTTTAAGGATCCTTTCTGTATAATTTGTCTGGTGAACAAATATTCCACATTCTTTTTGTTCAATTTGTAAACCCAGACAATACTTGGTTTTTCCAAGATCCTTCATTTCAAATTCTTCTTTCAAGTATGACACAACTTCTTGAATTTCCTTATTCGTTCCAATGATGTTTAAATCATCAACATATACAGCAATAATTACGCATCCGGATATTGTTTTCTTAATGAAAACACAAGGGCATATTGAATTATTTACATATCCCTTTTTCATCAAGTGATCACTTAGCCTATTATACCACATTCTGCCGGATTGCTTCAACCCATATAATGATCTTAGTAATTTCACAGAATAACATTCTCTGGGTTTTGAACTTTGTGCTTCAGGCATCTTAAATCCTTCAGGGATTTTCATATATATATTACTATCAAGTGATCCATATAAGTAGGCTGTAACAACATCCATAAGACGCATTTCTAAATTTTCAGATACTGCCAAGCTAATCAAATACCGAAACGTAATTGCATCCATCACAGGAGAATACGTTTCTTCATAATCAATTCCAGGCCTTTGAGAAAAACCTTGTGCAACAAGTCGAGCTTTATATCTTACTATTTCATTTTTCTCATTTCGCTTTCGAATAAAAACCCATTTGTATCCAACAGGTTTTACACCTTCAGGTGTAAGGACTATAGGTCCAAAAACATTACGTTTATTTAGCGAATCCAATTCAACCTGGATGGCATCTTTCCATTTTATCCAATCCTGCCGATTTTTACATTCACCAAAAGATTTTGGTTCATGATCTTCATTATCATTTATGATGTCGATTGCCACATTATAAGAAAATATATCATCAATTTCTTCTATATCTTTTCGGTTCCATATTTTTCCAGTATTAATATAATTGATAGAGATTTCATGATTCTCGTCAGTTTGTGGTTCTGACAAAACATTTTCATCATCATGTGTTTCTTCAGGAACATCATTCTCTATTTTGTGATCATTATGTGTTTCTTCAGGAACATCATTCTCTATTTTGTGATCATTGTGTTTCTCTATGAATTTTCTTTTTCGAGGATTTTTATCCTTGGAACCAACTGGCCTTCCACGCTTCAGGCGTTTAATGACATCATGACTATCTTCAATTTGTTTCTTCGGAATTTCAATTCGAGCAGGGGCATTTGCAGCATGTATATATGATTTAGTTACCCCTTTTGTGTCTGCAAATGCATCTGGTATTTGATTTGCTATTCTTTGCAAGTGCACAATTTGCTGTACATCTTTTTCACATTGTTTTGTTCTTGGATCCAGATGTAACAATGATGATACATACCATGTAATTTCTTTTTCGGTATGTTTCTGTTCTCCCCCTAACATTGGGAAGATTTCCTCATTAAAATGACAATCAGCAAAACGTGCTGTGAACACGTCGCCTGTCTGTGGTTCAAGATATCGAATGATCGATGGACTATCATAACCAATATAAATTCCAATCTTTCTTTGAGGTCCCATTTTCTTTCGTTGAGGTGGTGCAATAGGCACATACACCATACATCCAAAAATTCTCAGATGAGAAATGTCTGGTTCTTTACCAAATGCAAGCTGCAATGGGGAGTATTTATGATATGCACTTGGTCTGATGCGAATTAATGAAGCAGCATGTAAAATTGCATGTCCCCATATAGAAATAGGGAGCTTTGTTTTCATAATCATTGGTCTAGCAATCATTTGCAGACGTTTAATCAATGATTCAGCCAATCCATTTTGAGTATGTACATGAGCAACAGGATGCTCAACAATGATTCCCATAGACATACAATAATCATTGAAAGTCTGGGAAGTAAATTCACCAGCATTATCAAGTCTAATTTTCTTGATTGTATAATCGGGAAATTGATTCCTCAATTTTATTATTTGAGCAAGTAATCTTGCAAATGCAACATTTCGAGTTGACAATAAACATACATGTGACCATCTGCTGGAGGCATCAATCAATACCATAAAGTATCTGAATGGTCCACATGGTGGATGGATTGGTCCACAAATATCACCCTGAATACGTTCAAGAAACATTGGTGATTCAGTTTGGATTTTGGCTGGTGATGGTCTTATAATAAGTTTTCCAAGAGAACATGCTTTACATTGAAACTTATTATTCTGAAAGATCTTCTGGTCTTTCAATGGATGACCATGTGTATTTTCTATAATTCTTCGCATCATTGTTGAACCAGGATGTCCTAATCGATCATGCCAATTGGTTAATATTGAAGAATTATCAATTACCATGTTTGATTCAATGGGACGTATATGTGTATAATGCAATCCAGTAGGGAGCATTGGTAGTTTTTCAATCACATATTTCTTTCCTGATTTATATGTGGTAAGACACATATATTTCTCATTCCCTTCATTCATTGTTTGAGTATCATACCCATGGGAATATATATCATTAAAACTCAACAAATTTCTTTTCGATTGTGGTGAATATAAAGCATCATTGATCAAAAATTTTGTACCATTAGGTAACAAAAATTGTGCTTTACCACATCCTTTAATCAAGTCTACAGGACCTGATATTGTATTCACCGTTGTTTTTGTTGGTTTTAGTTCCAAGAAATATCTTTTATCTCGGAGGATAGTGTGCGTTGTACCACTATCGGGTATGCAAACTTCAGCTTTGCTCATAGCATTTTCCATATTTGAACTTCAAAAAATATGCAATGAAAAAAAATTAATGACAATACATATTTAAATATAACACATATCATAATTGTACAATAAAACATTATCATATAAATACATGAAAAATAAATTATTGTACATTTATATTCTACCACTATATTGTTCATTTTCAGAGAAATCATTGAGAAAATCTGCAGCATCAATATTGTTCATTTCTATCCCACCAACATATTGATCATTTCCAGAGAAATCATTCATAAAATCAGCAGCATCAAAATGAGTTGAATCACTCAAACGGTCACTTCGCTCAGTGAAGTTGGTCTCCTTTTCTTTCCCCTTTATCGATTCTTTATAAAGTTTGCAAAGATGCTCAGGGGCTCGACAAATACGAGACCAATGTCCTGGAGTACCGCATCTGAAACAAGAACTTTCAAATCTTTTCGAGTGATTTTCATTAACACTCATGTTTTCTTGATGCCTTTTCTGTGGATGGTTTGGGACGTTATTTTGAGATGAGTTATAGAAATAACTATCTCGATTATTTTCAAAACCACGGCCGCGTCCACGACCACGACCACTTCCTCGTCCACGTCCACGTCCACGACCTCGACCTCGACCTCGACCAAAACCTTGTCTTTGAATTTGATTTTGGTTTCCAGGTTTAAATTCATTTTTACTTACAGCATTTACTTCTGGAAATGCTGTTGATCCAGTGGGTCGGGACTGATGATTTCTCATTAATAGCTCGTTGTTCTTTTCCGCCACAAGAAGACAGGCGATGAGTTCAGAATATCTCGCAAATCCACGCACTCTATATTGTTGCTGTAGTGTTATATTTGATGCGTGAAACGTGGAAAATGTTTTTTCAAGCATTTCCGATTCTGTAACCTCATGTCCACAAAATTTTAACTGCGAGATTATTCTATACATCGCTGAATTGTAATCACTGACTTTTTTAAAGTCTTGGAATCTTAACATATTCCATTCATCACGGGCGGTCGGAAGTATAACTTCCCTTATATGTTCAAATCTCTCTTTTAATCCTTTCCACAGAGCCATGGGATCTTTTTCGATGAGATATTCACATTTTAAACCTTCATCAAGGTGTCGTCGTAAAAATATTATAGCTTTTGCTTTTTCTTGTGATGAAGATATACCATTTTCTTTAATGGTCTCGCTTAGACCCAATGACTCAAGATGCATTTCTACATCAAGAGTCCATGGCATATAGTTTTTCCCAGTAATATCAAGAGCGATGAATTCGAGCTTTGCCAAGTTTGCCATGGTGGTACTAAAAATTACGATGCATTTTATTAGTTAATGAATATTGCAATACAAAGTAATGGATAAACAACAAGTACAAGTATTCGTAAAAATAAAGAAAACACACGAGGAGGATATTCTCCGATAAATACAAGACTGGTGAGTATGATAACCAAAATAATTAAAAATAACCTCGTGAAAGCCATCTTCTTTTTTTCTTCGAAAATTTGATGAAGAATAATTTTTAGAGAAGAAGAGAAAGTTGGAGTGATTGAATGTATTTGTGAGATTGTATTTATAGAGCAAAAACTAGCCGTTTTGTTACCGTTTATTACCGTTGGTGTATAAGAAAATAAATGTATGTATTTGTATAATTTTATGGTAATAATATGGTGTATATAATATTAGTCATATTTAAATAATTATGTATATCATATCACATTATTATAATTAGGTGTCATAAGTTATTTTGTTTAAAAACCTTATAGGCTTTTATACTTGTCGTATCCCTTACCGGGAGTGTGGGATGTCGTCTTAACATCCTCCCAGGATTTATAACAAGTTTTTGAAAAAATTATTTTTATTATTTCTAACAATAACATTATATTATATATTACATATATAAACAATAAATAAATAACAGTAAAATAAATATTATTACTTTTGTTACCTTTTTCTTCTGTTCGGAGCTTGGAAAAATATGGAGGACTTTTAGAGCTTCGTGCTGATAACGTGTTGTGAAAAAATAAAAATTTACGGTAAAAAGTAAAAATCTCAAACTCTCAAAATTATCACACTACACACTTTATAATATTTTTCTCTCAACTCAATTGTGATTTTCTTCACAAATGAGAGATCTATTTATAGAAAATTTTTACAAATAATCCAAAAATAAAATACATCATTACCTACATCATCACACACTAATTTTCAATATTCAACACCTAATTTTACCTAATTTTCAACATTCAACATTCACATTTTCAACACAAATATTTTTCACATTTTTAAATAATTTTTCAACATATATGAGGTTTTTCTTATTTTTGATTTTTTAAAGGAGATGATAATGTAATTTACCCGTTTAATGATGCACCCAATATTTAAGTATTATACCCTATGTAAATTTACATACTTTTCGCAAAAATAAAAATTTCAAAATAAAAAAAATACAAATGTAAAAATTATTTAACTTTATATATCTTGTTTTAACACATGTAAACAACACCACCTCCCTCCACGAATAATAGATCAAATGATTGTTCTTGGATGTTTTATACATCCAAGTTTTGAAAAAGTTCAAATTTTACCCTTTCCATTTCCTCTCGTAATCATATTCACAAGTTTAGGATTTATTCCTATTCATCCTCTTCTACTAAAGAAACTATGGAAGAATGTAACCTATGTCTTTTCATTTTCGACATATTATATATGTCCCAAATATAAAACTATATTTTTTTCATTATTCTCAAATATATAGTTTCAGTTTTCTTAATTAATATTATTCTCTCTACTTTTTTTTACCAATCTACCAACATCATTAAATATATTAAATGCTATCAACCAATTTTTTATCTTAGTAAACATCCATAAAAAAGGTAAAATGAATTTTTTTTGTATAATTTGTAAAGTTTATAAGAAACATATATAAACACACACACACATTAACATTTTTGCTCTCAAAATTCATAAAAATATATGGAGAAATGATTTTAGCCTTGTGTCATATGTTCATTGGTTAACTAGATTGTCTTGACCTACATCAAAGTATTTGCTTACCAAAAATACTTCAATTTCTAGCTAATTGAAGACATCCAAACTTGAGGTCAATATGAATAACATTGGATTTGAGCTTGCACACCATTTTATGCAACCAGTAATCTCTCTTAAAACTTAGACATATATACACTGACAAAATTGAAATTCTACGATGATAAAACTTTAATGGAACGCACGGCAAAGGAAACAGAGAAAATATAGAAATTAATAAACCAACACAATTTAGTCATCGAAGCAATGGAGTTCAAGAAAATTCATTAAATCTTGCTACAACGTGTAAATACATGAGAAAATTTATCAAAACTCATGTTCTCAATCTATATATTGTTAGATTTTCCAAGTCCTAAATACAGAATTTTCTTCTATTGTAAATACTTCTCCAGTTTCTCAACTTCGTCTGGACTGCCAATGAATATCGGTGTACGCTGATGAACCTGGAAAAAAAAATCAGACAAGACAAACATATTGGATCAATTTAGTTTCTTGAAACACTACAAGTATCTGTTAGCCTAGCTATAAGAAGCAAAACATAAACTTAAAATATGAGTTTATTAGTTGGGAGAATCCATGTAAGTTAATATTAGTTCCACAATTGTTTGTAAAGCTGTTACGAGACATACGACATTGAAAATCATCCCTTAAGAAGTCGATCCATGATGATCTATTCTGGACGGCATTCATTTACCTTTCAGTATTCGGTGTTTAAACCTTAATAATGTCTATAACCTGGACACATAGTAGCTAACCAACATTATATTAACACAATAGTACAACACCAATGTGAAGGATGAGCTTGAGAATTAAAAGAGTTCAAACTCAAAGGATGAGTGCATTAGCTTTCGAAGTACTCTCACGACTACTTATGAAGTCGATGTGAGAGGACCGATGTTATCTTCTTTTAATCGAAAACGAAGGATGAAAACCATAGCAAAATCTTATAGAAATGTATTATTGATCTATTTTGGGTCTCGGTTCTTTTACCTGATCTGGCCTAATATCAAGTATTCTCTGGTATCCATCTGTTGCTTTTCCCCCTGCCTGTTCCACCAAATAGCTCATTGGTGCACACTCATACAAGAGCCGCAGGTTCCCAGTCTTGCTCTTCTTGTTTTTCGGGTTCCCATAGATTCCACCAACCAGTAACATCCTATGAATCTCACCAACAAGGCAACCTATGTACCGACCGGAATATGGCCTGCCATTGGAGCCGGGTTTTCGTAAGTCATCCAGGTATTTCTGCAACTTTTCATCGAACATGTCATAGTTTCCTTCATTGAAGGAGTAAATTTTTCCACTATTCGGAATCCTGATGTTTTCATGTGTTAAAACGAATTCACCATAGGCTGGATCAAGCGTGAAGGCAAGCACGCCTCTGCCTATGGAGAGGGTGAAGACTACTGAGCTCGAGTAGAGGCAGTAACCTGCCGCTAGCAAGTTGCTTCCCGGCTGACAAACGCTGACCACACACTTCTCTTGTTCTTGAGCGAGCTTTTTGGATCAAATGAAGTCGTTAGCGCATCAAATTTTCAATTTATATATATATAATTTATTTTACTTATTTAAGTTCTGATCAGGTCCACCAAGAATTCATTAAACCTTTGCACACGCAATGGAAACAATGTAGACTTCGAAAATTATGGGCTAGCTACATCATATTATACCAATAAAATTTCAAATTTGCGAAAATCCTCGTATGTTAAAGAAGTGCTAAAGATCCCCGCGCGTTTTTTTTTCCTGTATATACAATCTGTCGCTGAAACCTGGATTTTCTAGGAAAATCTTGAACAACAAAGAAATAAGAATCAAACCATAAAATAATAGAGTGAAGTTAGACAAATTACAAATGAAGAGTGCTTCTAAATCTGAGTTCCCGAGAATTTACCGTAGAATCATCGTCTATGTCGAATAGGCATTGCTTATCAGGAGCGTATATCCCGAAAATGGAGCCTGTCGTCAAGCTAGTGTCAATATTAGCAGAGCCATCAATGGGGTCGAAAACCACAATGTAATTGCCAGAATACGTCTCTTCAACAGCAACTGGCGCGTCTTCTTCCTCCGATGCAATAACCCCTGTCCGCCCAGTGGATCTCAGACTGCTGCAGAACAACTGAAACATCGTAGCAGATTATTTCAATTCAATGCATGCATTTGTTCTTGGATCCTAATTAATTATGTTTCCGGGTTTTATCGGTGTGTTGAAAATGTAGATAAATGAAAATTTGAAACCAATGAACCTCGTTTGCGATAACGTCAAGTTTCTTCTGATTTTCACCCTGGATGTTCATGGTTCCCTGAGCTCCGGTGAGGTTGATGATATTGGATCTTTGCAGCAAAGACGCGATTTTCTTACATGCCAAGGAAATGCTGGAAAGAACAATTGCGAGTTCTGTATCTATGTGGCCGGCCTGTTCTTGCTTCAAAAGCCATGTCGTTAAGTTCTCGATTTCATATCTGCTATTTCTCATTGGTGCCGCTGGGGTAGCGAAGGCTGCTGATTCTAGTTCGATGGCTTTGCAGGTGACTCCGCGGCTGAAATTGACGGTGGAGAGTGATTGTTTGCCGCCGTGTGATAGCGGGCGGAGATGGAGAGAACCGAGGCGAGAGATGGAAGAAGAGGCTGAGCCGAGGCGGTTCCATGTCAGCAACCTTGGAACTGCTTCAGCCATCTTCCTCAGTGTGTGCCTGTGTGTGAATTGGGGCCTGCTTATATCATCCATCCGCAATATTGAAAATTGTGTGAACAAATATTTCTTTGGTTGCAAAATTTTAATAATCGCAACGTGGTGTCTCTATTTAAAAAAAAAAAAAAAGGAAACAGACAATAAATATAATAATTTTTATTCTAAAAACTTTTTTTTTTTAAGTATGATAAGAAAGATAATTATGAAATTAAATATTTTGATATTTTCTAAAATAGTTATTATAAAGGTCTTACACAATAATTTAACATACATATAAATATACCACTTTTATTTGTGAATTTCCTTATTTGTCATTGTTCATTTATTTAATTTAATTTAAGTTAGCAAACAAATTAATAGGTTATCTTAAAAGTTTTTTTTGCAATTCATTGTCCATCTTAAATGAATTTGGACATTAATACACATTCCTCTTTCTTTCTTAATTTTTATGCCAAAAAAAATTATTTAATTAAATTTTACATAGATAAACAATTAATTCTTTTCGAACGCGATTCTAACACGACATTTGGATTATTATACAATTTAAAAAATATGATTTGTAACACTATTTACCATACTTTTTCACACAAACCAATTATAAATTTAATAAATCAACGAGATTTTCTAAATTTGGCCCTTGATATAGTGAACACATTTCAGAATGACTTTTTTTTATGGTTTTTTAAAAAAGAGGAGTTTTAAACACGACTGGTTTCCTCCACATCTCAATTTATTTTACAGAAATTCTAATAAAAATCACTTCTTGAGAGAATAGTGAAAGCACAACAATTCTATATTTGATGTAATGTAAAAATTGTAACCTTTTCCACAATTACATTTAAGCTAAATATTTCTCCAATTTTTCGACCTCTTCCAAACTTCCAATGTACAATGGAACTCTCTGATGTATCTGTAAAAGAGAATCAGCAACGTATTAGGATCCTATCCAAAACCTTAAAACATGCATGATATAGCAATTATGCCTCATGCTAGCCATACAATTGAATCGAATCGATCGAATCAACGAGCGATCATCTCGAGTTCATCCATATTTTCGACAGGGAAGAGGTTTTGGAGAGTTTTTAGGGGAAGAAATATTTTAAACTTATAATTCCATTATACTTGGATCATTACTCACCTCTGTTGGCTGAATATCAAGAACTCTTTGATGTCCATCAGAACCTTTCCCACCAGCTTGTTCCACTATAAAGCTCATTGGTGCACACTCGTATAAAAGCCTCAGCTTCCCATTTTTGCTCTTCTTATCTCTAGGATAGCCATAAATCCCACCATAAAGCAGAGTTCTATGGAAATCACCAACCAAACTACCGATATATCGAGACGAATAAGGCTTCCCACTCGGGCCAGGATCCTTCAGATCATCTATGTATTTCTTCAACTTATCGTCCCACAATTGGTAGTTCCCTTCGTTGAAGGCGTAAATCTTCCCCTTTTTCGGAATTTGGATGTTTTCTTGGGTGAGAACGAATTCCCCAAACATGGGATCCAAGGTGAAGGCAAACACTCCATTGCCTAAGGTGATGACAAATATTATTGAGCTTGAATACATGCAGTATCCTGCTGCAAGAAGGTTGTTTCCAGGTTGGCACACATTCACGACACATCTTTGTTTCACGTTGTCAAGCTGCGTGCGAAAAAAACATTTTCCAAGCAATAAGTGATTTTTGACAAGTTTGGCTTCGTCACATAGCTACGAAGCTAGAACTTAGCATGCTCGATCATAAGTGACAACTAATGATGATCTAAGTCAACAGTATCTGAATTGGAAAGACATCGATTCTTAAGAACCGAATAAATCATTAATGTTGGACTATTTGGGTCCGGCTTATGACCCCGTCAATATTTGATATGACGCGTGTCTCTTATTGAAGAGTGAGAGTTCATATCCAATAAGGAACGAACATCGGATTTGTATACAACATTTTCAGAAAATAAGCACAACTTCCACACGTTTTCTCCCCGAAATTTCTCTACCGCTACATATTCTTGTAGCATCTGCATGGTGTGGACTGTTTTGGTGCCATTCCACCATCAGATTACTTGTAACTTGGAATACGAATTAAAGCCTTTATGCTAGAGTTCAAAACGTAATTAATTAGTATCTTTTTCCTTGACTTTTCATTTACTTTCCATCTACTTCCCATCTTTAAATCCTATACTCAAATGAAGGAAATGGATTGAATCACAAGAAATATAGACTTGCAAGAAATGCATAGTAATTTACCGTTGAGTCATCTTCAATATCTGCAAGGCACTCATCATTCGGGCTGTAGATCCCGAAGATGGATCCCGTGGACACAGCTGCATCAATGTTGGACGATCCATCAAGAGGGTCGAATACGACAATGTAGTTGCCCGAATAACTCTCTTCCACAGCCACTGGCACGTCCTCTTCCTCCGATGCAATTATCCCGGTTCTCCCACTTGACCTCAAACAATTAGAAAACACCTGTTTCAACACAATTCAGAATCTTTATCACCTAACAGTTGGAGCCGTCATATAAGACCCGTCCCCAAACAAGAACGAGCCAATTGCTAAAATAGCTGTAAGTTGCAGTTGCAATGGAAAAAGTATACGAATGTACAAGCAAAATTCAATTAATCTTTATGATGCTATTGAAATTAACACTTTCTTTTACTAAAAGGGTCTCATTTTCAGCTAAAATCTCTTTCAAACGGTTTAAATCCCGTAAAATAATCAACGTATGGTCGATTAGTTTTCCTATTAGAAGGGGAAAAGGTAAACCTCATTGGAGACAACGTCGAGTTTCTTCTGATCCTCCCCCTGAACATTAACGGCACCCTGAACACCAGTGAGATTAGAAATGCTAGCCCTCTGAACAAGTGAAGCTATTTGCTTGCAAGCCATTGAAATGCTCGAAAGAACTATGGTAAGCTCAGCATCAATGGTCCCCGCCTGTTCTTGCTTCAACAACCAGCTAGTCAGAGTGTAAAGCTCGTAACCACTTTTCTTCTTCGTTTCCTTCTCCGCCGTCACCGCCATGCACTTCACGCCGCCGCCAACGCTCGTAGGTGACGGGTGCGTCCTCCGGAAGAATCTGCTAACGTTGTTTGAGCAGGAAGAGAGCGTTCGGAAAGAGGAGAGACGAGTGATTGACTGTGAGCTACTGGAGAAGGGAAGATGAGATGAAGCTGCAGCTGTGGATACCGTGGCGGCCATGGCTGCAGCTTTATTTTATCTTTTCTTATTGAATATAAAAAAAAGATTTCACAACATTTTCAGAATTTTCCCTTCACTTATTTGGAAATTGGGAAGATGATCGGATTGTAAGGTTGACAAGGATCTCTTATCTTCAGACTATAATATCTTCTGCGCGCATGCATTGGTATTAAAGATGAAAATGCGAATCTTAGTTTTAGTGGGCCGAATGAGTGGCCCAGATCAACAAACCATGACAGAGCCCAGTTTTTCCGATAGATGGAAGTCATGGAACCAGCCAACCTTCCATACATACGTGAGTATTTTCCAATAATATTTTTAGCGTATAACTCGATAGATCAAGTATATACTATAATTTTTTAGTTATGTAAATAGTCAATTTCAATAAATATTTGAGAATTTTTATTTAAGAATACGAAGATAGGATTTTAATAATGGATGTTAAATTTGTTTTTTTTGAAAAAAATTTTGACGATTTGACATGTCTAACTCGTAACCGAGTCAAGTTGGGTTGATCTGAGGTTAATGCAAACCGTCGGGATGGACCGTCCCGGCCGGCCGTCTTGAGAGATCTAATCAGTGATGCTGCTGGATTGATTTCAAGTTAAGCTCCAAATTATAAAACGAACACTTATTATAATGTACAGAATCATTTATATTTAATTAACCCTAACAATATTGAGTGATTTTTTTTTTCAGAATGACTTCTGCGTCTTCAATCAAGGTTCTCTTCTTCGTCACTTCTCTCTGCGTCCAAGTAACACTTCGTATGTAATTACTTATACAATGATTCTAATTCGATTAATTATGTCGTAAACCCATTGACGTTTTCTCAATATGTATATATGATTATAGCGGAGGTTACCTGCGAGAATTTGCCGGAGAAACTTTGTTCCTTTGCCATTGCATCGTCTGGGAAAAGGTGCGTGTTAGAAAACTACGGGAATAGTGAAGGGAATCTTGATCACGCATGTAAGATATCAGAGGTGGTGGTGGGGAGATTGGCCGGATATAACGAGACTGATCGCCTTCTCCATGCCGGAATTCTTTCTGTGTTGATTAATGTTGTGCATGGCTGTTTCTGCCATCTCTATGTGAGAAACAGAAGTACTCCAGCCACCGTGCCATGCTGGAGCTTATGAACAGCAGTGGTGGCACCGCCCCTGGCCCGGTGGCGGGCGAGTTTCCTGGTGCTCCCGCCCCTTCATTTTTTTAAGTAATTCCAACATCTCTGAAGTTCTTTGCCTTGTATTGCTTTTTTATCATCGAATTTTACTATCGTTGATGATTTACCATTTTTTATATCTTTTTTTCAATTTTTTTTTTATTAAATGTGTGGAAAAACAAATATAAATAGACTATAAAAATCTCATTTCTCTACTTTCTTTTTTAATTGTATTTCAAATGGTATGTGGTGATATATTTTGCCACAAACCCTATTTAGTTTGTCTGTTGGTAAAATTTGAACTAAATCAAATTTATTGTACATTATTTAAAAATATTTCTTAAAAAATATATTATAATTAGATTTTATCTCTATATGATTTATTTTATATTATAAAATAATTGAAATATATTGTTAGAAATGTTCCACGTCGAATATTAAAACTAAAAAAGAGTATCCTATAAATCCGTGAGGTTATACAACTCTATAGATAAACTTTTTTGATAACATCTCTTGAGTTTATAAACTAACATCTACATAATAATTAATTTTTATTTTTCATGACACCAAATTTTCTTTCAAAAACTCCATTTCTCCACATTATTTTTAACTTTATAAGAAAAATATCATTACAAAAATACTAAAATGCAAAATTAAATTGGAGCCCTTCAGCGGTAACCTTTACTCATTTCTCCCCAATTAATTTGCTTGTTTATGAAATAATTATTATTATTGTTGTTGTGGAGGATTTGTTTGGCCAACTACCCAACTAGACTTACCAATTAAACAGATTTTAAATATTTGTTGTCATATATTAAATATTAGTGAATAAATTCCACACTTAATCTATAAATGGTGTAATTTTCTTAGAACAATTTGTCATATATAATCAAATTAAAAAATGACTGTCTAAAATAAATTTACAGTCAATTTTGATAATAATATTAATATCACTTGATTTTTAATACATTGTAATAATATTTTATTATAATTATTGTAATGATATAACTTAAAGTTTGAGAAACATAATTGGTTCTTTCTTAATCCTCGTTACACCTTTTGACGTGTTAAAGAGGTTGGAAAATGTTCCCTAACTCCATGTTTCATGGTTGTTACTTTATTATGTTTTTAATATACAAAATTAATGTCGAAACCCTTTTTTGAATGGAATCCAATCCAATGTGATATTATATTATTTAACATATGGTAGATAGTGCAGAATTTTTAGCCTTGATTTTTCAAAGTTCAGATGGAGACACAGAATTAAATCATTGTCACGTGAAAACGTGGATCAAATTTTATTTCGTACAAAAGAAGGAGAAATTTACAATCGTAAAAAAAAAATTCTTGTATGATATATTGATTAAATTTACCATACATCTAATACTGTTTTTTTTTAATCTAAGATATGATATTGGCAAAAACTTGTGTGAGACGGTCTCACGGGTCGTATTTGTGAGACGGATTTTTTATTGGATCATCCACGAAAAAGTATTACTTTTTATGCTAAGAGTATTATTTTTTATTGTGAATATGGGTAGGGTTGACCCGTCTCACATATTAAGATCCGTGAGACGGTCTCACAAATTAAGATCCGTGAGACGGTCTCACATGAAACCCACTCTATGATATTAGATGTTTCTGTTGAAAAATAAATGTTTGTAACTTCATTTTTAATATTTTTTAATATAAAAAAGTAATATATATTTTTCCCTAATAAAACCTTTGATTTCCTATCATCAAATTTTAAGTGGTCCACGATGGTCAATTGAATATCCGATGTGTATGAGGATGATGATGAACATAATAAATAGATATGTGGATAGAGGATATGGAATTCTACTCAAACTCGACTTATTGACATCTCTATAGACAATAATGGAGATAAGGAGGGGCATTCGTTTTTCATAAAATATTTTTTATAATATATATAATATTTACAAATTCCAAAAAAATTTATAACTATGAGTCATCCCATGTATTTTATGATATTATTTGATATTTTTACACAATTTTTATAGCACTCTCATCTTGAAATTGCTTTTTAAAATTGTTGAATTGAATGAGGCAAAAAATGTAGTAGAACAAGTTGATGAACTTTTTATAACTCTATCCCCTATTCTATTTGGTGTGTTGATCTAACAATTAGAAAATAGAATAACAAAGCAACTCTAATTATAATTAATCTCAATATAATTGTAAAAGGTTTTAGAAATTCTATTCAAATTCTATTTTGTTTACACTTTGTCAAATCAGCCTGTCCTTTTCTACAGATATTTCATATTTTGTGTTTTGTACCTCGTCAAATCTTTGTTTCTTTTGTACCTAATCCACCTCCTATGTCACTCTCACCATTTCCAAACCAAATTACGTAAATGCTAAACATTTTCTTGCGCTTTGTTGAAATTTATAATGTGGGTTGTAAGAAATAATCGAGTGCAGTTAAAGTACAATAATGGAAACTTGGAAGGGTCACCTAATCCCTGATCCTCTTTTCTTAATCCACACATTTTTTTTCTCTCCAACTATGTTGCCATAATGAAAACACATGGGATCTTTAAAGATTTGCCTTTGAATGCCTTAATGAGCCGTCCTGTGGAGAGACAGAGGCGATAGCTTGCTGAATTCCATTAATGGGTTCTTTAAAAATCCAATCTTGAGAGTTATTTTATAGTATTTTATGTATTTAAAGGTTCTTAACTTCTATTCCTTCAACACGATTACCGTAAAAATGTCCCACGTAGATTTAGAATGTGGAGGAGGCGTCGCCAGTGAGGAGGAAGAGGGCAGTGTTTGCTTCTCCGACGCCTACTCCACAGCTGATGGTGAGGCCTCTTATGATGAGATTTTGGAAGCCGGGGCTTTGGAATCTAGGAAAGCTTCATTAATGGCGGATTCTTCTGATTATTCAGTTGACATTGATGTAGAAAGTGGTGAAAAGAGGGTGAGTATAAGTAGAATCGAGAGGGATTGCAGGATTTGTCATCTGAGTTTGGTGAGCAGAAGCCCTGGTCTTGGTGTGGCTATCGAGTTGGGGTGTTCTTGTAAGGATGATTTGGCTGCTGCGCATAGACATTGTGCTGAGACTTGGTTCAAGATCAAAGGAAACAAGTTGGTGACCTCAAAGCATTTTTAACTTGATTCTTTTTTGTGTCTTTGTTGGTTTGCTGTTGCTCATCTTTCTTGTTTTTTGTGAATCTTGATGGTGCTCTACATGTTTGTCTTGGAAGGGATAAGGGCAATTTCCAACTGGGAAGTTTTTTAAAAGCCTTTTTTTCTAAAAATGTAACTGAAAGTCGAAATACATTGAATCGCCATAGGAATGTGGTTTTTGTAGAAATAAATTTGCTTAAATGCATTCATTACTCGACAAATTACTCATTTTTACTGTGAGTTTTAAATTGCTGCCGACAGAATTTGTCCTTTCCGTCGGGTTTTTTTGGGTACCTAGGATGTAGTTGAATGGCGACACAATTTTGTATGTACTTTGAGAGAGAGTTTTAGATAAGACATGAAATTTGGCCTTGTTTTGCTCCGTCTCGAAGTAAAATTGTGAGTAGTTATATGTTTTTGGAGCATACGTGTATTTGTCTTCAGGGAATATTGCGTTTTGTATGCTTAGCTGACAAGAATACACTTGCTTTGATGATTCTCATAACTGCATTTAGTAAGGTGAAAACGATAAAGAAGAATGCGATTATCTGCGACATAATGAGGGCAAAACGTAGAGCAAAAGAAAAAGAAATTGGAGTCAACATTTTTACACAGATTCTCTTTCTTTTCTAAAGTGGAGGTTTGATCCCTGTTTGATATGCCTGATATTTTCCCATTATTATTTTTTTTTTTGTTGCCCATCTTTGGATTCCAGAGTTTTCGTCGCTTCAACGTATCCAACGATCACGAGCTATCCGTTCTTGATAATTTCATTTGAGTTTGAAAATTTTCCCCTACAAATGCCAGGGAAGCCTGGGAGAGGTTGAAGCCTTTTGATGACTGATTGTGTTGTGACTAATTATAAGCTTGGGGGGTTCTCCATCTTTTGGCATTAGACTCTACTCTCGAGTTTATTTAGGAGTTTGAACCCATCAAACTAGTATACATAAGAAGATAGCAGAAGGCAGAAGCCCAAAAATTACTTTATTTGGGAAGACTGTAGGAAAGCCCCTCAAACTCAACAATCACACCAAGATCTGTTATAGAGTCAATTCGTAGGACGTGATATAAAGCTTGTGCGGCTACAAAATGAAGATAGTTCCTAGTTTACGATATCCCTTCTTTTCCAAATTGTGTTTCAAAATGTAGAAACCGTTACTGTTTTATCTTCAATCTGATGTTTCACAGTGACTCTCATTGTCAGGACTTGTGAGATTTGTAATTCGGTAGCACGGAACATAGTCGGTCCTAATGATATCGAGGCTTTGCAACAACAGACAGGGGACAATAGCGCCCCTGCGACAGCTACTTCCTCATCTGTGTCACCTTCCACCTCAGAAACTCGAAGCTGCCTGAATGGTCATCGGTTTTTGAATCTTCTTCTTGCTTGTATGGTATTTGCTTTTGTCATATCTTGGCTTTTCCACTTCAATATCCCATCATAAGTCTTGTATAAATATTAAATCTTGATGAAGATTGTACGAAACTTGAAGAAGCTGTGTATCATTCTTGATGTCATGGTTCTTGTGAATGCTAGTTGCTCGTTCCCATAATCCCATTGTTCTCGACCGGGGCGAGCCCGATTGAAGTGATGAAGATCAGCCATTCAATTACGTGCTTCAATATAGTTACCAAGAGCAAGTGTTATAGCTCATTTCCAATATGAAACCTATATAATTAGAACGGATGAAACAGTTAAGAATACAATACTCGATAATTGTGGGTATTAGGATATTTGGTTGAAAATTGCAATCAACACAGGTAGAACCACATCAATGAGGCTAAAAATGAGGTTCAAATTGTTGGAATTCAGACTTGGTCTGAATTTCAAATTGAAATAAACGATTCTTTTATTATGAACGAGTCAGAGTCTATTTCATGTATCTGTAATTTACAATAAATAGAAAGAAAATATAGGTTAAGTTTTTGGGATCATTTTTCCCACGTATTCAAGTAGGATCCGTACAATCGATCATTTAAGAGTCAAGGTGAACTCACATTTCCGCACCTCCATGTTGTTCAGATTAATCATATAACAGGTTTTAATATGTAGTTCATTGGACTCACATTTCCGAGCCGAAGCCGCGTTGTCCAGTGGATTAGCAGTCCGGTACATAGAACGATGTCCAAGCTAAAGTCATTCATTCATTCAATCAGTCGTCGGTAACCATTCAAGAACCAATAAATTCATATATTCAAATATATAGTACAATATGAACAATAAATTATGACATTTACAACATGATATAATATATGAATAAATCAGCAGTTTATACAATTTATGTAATTTCCAGGTCAAATGGCAAACTCAATTATTCAAAAAACTGTTAGAAAAATCTCACGGTAGAGAAAACATCACCTGGATAACTTACTATTTCATCTGGTTGATGAGCTCAAGCCAAGATAATTCTCAATAAATAATTTGAGTAATTGTATACTTATTATAGCCAATATTAGGTGTTTGAATATTTAAAAATCATTTTTGTGCAAAACTTGTACTTATAGTTTCGGTTAACACTTTAAAAATTCATAATAATTAAAATAAATATCAAAAAATTATCAAACTTTCTAGACATGCCTAAAAATTGTACAAAATCGTTTGGAAGTCAGAAAATTTATGAAAATCGTCAGCGCGTGTTACATGCGACGCCTTGCCAGAACATGGCCGAGCTCCGGCTGCCACGCCTAGCCGGAATTTTTACAGGAGATGCGTCTTGTCATTTCCTACAAGTTTCATTCAAACACTTTTCAAAACTCAAAACGGATCAATAGCAGATTTTGAAAAACTACAATGACTGTCAAGCTCATTTTGGGCGACCAAAAAGAGTACTTCTGACGACTGTCGGGATGATCGAAAACACATTTGTGAACACAAAACATTTTGAACAACTTTTATTTTAAAATCAAATGTAAATTCGTTCAAGAAGAAGAAGTAAATCAAGATTCAAGTTACTACCTGAAACATAAGTTTCTCGAATTTTCCAAATACCGTTCTTCGTGATCCTTGATTTTCTGGGCAAAATCGGTTGATGAAATTGTTACACCTCTTATACGCTTTGATTTCTAGGTGGAAGATTAGTGTTGTATAAAAATTTCTGATTTTTTGGAGATGCTTTACTATTTTTTTCTTCACTTTTTCTTATTTCTATTGATTTTTGCTTTGTTCCTCATTCCGCCATTTTTCTTATTCTAGCAACCTCGGATCTCGAAAATGTGCTTAAAAGTGATAGAAATTGGTTCTTTTATAGGCAGAATGTAGTGCTTGAAGGCCTTAGATATTTGATACTTTATTTTGGCCAAATAGAGTGTTAATTTTTACAATTTATAATAAAATATAAGTGAGTTTCTTGTCACTGTTCCTGTCTAGGGGTGGGTCGTACCGTAAATATCGGTATGTAATTTTTTCATATCGATACCGAAAAAAAGTTCATACCGGATACCGTACCGACACCGAAAATTTTGTCGGTATACCGAAAATATGTATAACGACATTTTTTCGGTATACCGAACTTAAATTTTAAAAAAAAATAAAAAAAATTTATTTTCGGTATATACCGAAATACCGAAAAAAATATATTTACTTACCGATACTTTTTCGGTAATTTCGGTATTTTTTCGGTACGATATTTCGGTATTTCGATATTTCGATATATTTTCCCAGCCCTATTCCTGTCTCATCTTAACGAGTATCAAGCTAAATTCTCATATAAATAAAAAGCTTATATGTTTTATTTGTTTATTATATTTATGTCTTATTTTATATTTATGGAAATGTTCTTATCTTACATTCTTTTATTTTATTTATTCATTTTTTATTTAAGTTATATTATTTTAGAACATTTTTCATATTTTGTAATGTTCAATTTATTAATTTTCATTTGTAAGAGAATAAAATTCATTTATTTGATTTATTATTTGAAAATATTTTCATTTATTTTATTAAAAACATTTTATAAATAATGTAGATCAATGTTTATGCAAATTATTTATACATTTCAACTCTTTTGTTAGACTGCATAATTTTATTTATTAGTATTATTATTGCAGTTTATTTTTTAATTTTTGATTAAACATCTCAAAATTTTTATAGTCAAAATTCATTTATCAGTCTTGTGTAATATATATTTAAAAAATATTATTTAAGTTAAATTAAATATTTTTTTTACAAATCTATATTTTTAAAAATAGAAACATTTGTCCTACTTGAAGGGATTTTACATCTAATTTTAAAAAATATGGGGTTTTAAAATATCATTAATTTTGTATAAAAGATTATATTTTTTTTTAGTTCTCACCGCGTTGCTAAATATTATAGCCCGCCCAAACCGCTGTACACAGAGAATGTGATGGGTGAGTCTATGCTATATCTTCGATGTCAGAGAAAAGGCACATCTTTTGGGCCAATTCAAATTTAACTATGGCAGAGAATAAGAGATTGTTGTGGGCTGGACGATACTGATTTACATGGGCTAATTCACAATTTTACAATGAAAATGGACTTAGCCTCGTTTAAATTGGGGACCCAAATCAACTTCAGCTCAACCTAGTTAATAAACTTCACATAACACAAATACATCGTCCTTGACTTATTAGTGTGGTAAAGAACATTAAGCCGAATTATTGGCTGTGTACAAAGGACTGGAGCTAACTTGGGAATTAGGCTACTTGAAAGTGACTCAGAGAAAGTGGTGAAATGGTTTCGTAATGAAGAAGGCGGCACGCACATGTTCGGTAGTATTCAACCAGATGTAAGGAAATTATGACCAAGGAATGGATTGTTAAAAGTGTCACACATATAAGGAACAGAACCGAACGACAGACTACCCGGTAACAGAAGCACTTAAATATGAAAGAGGATTGAGAACAATCCAAGAACCCCCTGCTAAGCTCAAAGAAATAATGGAGGAAAATATGCATGGAATAAGCTTGTGCAGAAGAGTGTCGAGCAGCTAGTGATTTTTAGATCGGGTGTCCTCTAAAATATATCCCAAAAAAAAAAAAACAGTAATCCACACAAAAACCTTAACAAAAACTTTATTTTTCATGACATGCTTCATTTACTTCACAAACTTTAATGTGCCATGGAAATTTTTTTTTTTTATATGCAATGGGTTAAAGAATTTCCTATCTGATATAACTACTACTAACACAAGTGATTAGAACTCACGATCACATGGGTCTCGTGACCTTACTCAAGGGATATTTGGCCTGCTATGGAAATGTATGCTTGATACAGAACTAAAGATAGATGGGGCAATTAACTTGTGCTATGCATGTGCTCATGAAATTTTTTTAATACGATCCTCATGAATAACATTTTGTAGAGCATGGTAATAGACAATGAGTTGATAATTTCTTCCCAATACTTGCCCAAAATTATAGCATTAGGACAGGTGATAATTTTTTCTCATAGCAAAATTTTCCCAACCCCATTATTGCAGATAAAAAGGGAAATTCACGGGGACCCAAACTCGACGGAGTGTAGTATATTCCAAGTTTAGGCATGGTCCCAGAAATTTTCGACAGAACGAACAAATTCAATAGATGGGCTCCTCTAGCACATGGGATTAGGCCAATTTTCATTCATTTCTTAAGCAAGAAATGCATCCTTTCATGGGTGGAAATAGTGGGGGTAGCCTCTGCAAGACATGTGATGCAAGATTCGTTTGGATATAAGATAAGGACATGTTTCCAATATCGGAAGGTTCTTAACTAGCAAGGCATTTTTCTCCTGTCAAGATTTAGGTCAAGAATGTGTTGCCCACAGAAATGTCCATTTCACCACCAAAACTATCCAAACATACAGGTATGGTGGCCATGATAGCTGGGAAAGTAGGAATACACAAAAATGGACTCGAGTTCATCAGAAGCTCCTTGCGTTTTAGTGGCTGACACTTCTTAGGGCCGACCAAAAGGTAAGTGAGACAAACTGCTCACGGGCCTCGTAATTGAGTCAAGCTTAAGAAATTTCAGCCGTTCGTGTTCGAAAAAGCTCAAACTCGATTGACTTTGTATCGAGTCAACTCAATAAGCTCGCAAGCTGATTCAACTCAACTTGTACCTCTATGCTAGATCGACCAAACAAAAAAAAGAAAAAAATTTATTAATTAAATTTATCTTTTAGAAAACTGAGTCTTTCTCCCCCACCACAGGTCCACAACCAAATACATTGAATTTCTAAATCCACCTGTGTCGCTTTATATGATCTCGCAGAAGAGATGATAAGATTGTTTTCTTGATAATAATAATTATTTAAAGATTCCCATCTATTTATAAGAAATGGAGAATAGATAAAGGATGAAGGTAAATAATGATTCAAGGAATAAGAAAATATTGAATTCCGAGATACATTATGGAATTATTTTTATGACATAATACAAATCCATCTATGGATACAAAATTCAGAGAGGAGTTACCCGACTCGCATGATATTGAATACAATTGATGTCTGCTGATCGTGCAGAGAATCAAGAAGTTTCTTGATTATAAACCATTGATCATTGCCTCAACATGTACAATGTTTCCTTCTTCCATAATCTTGCCATTAATTTGAGTTCTTGGCCTCTGAAGAGAAAACGAGCAATTTCATATTACAAATCAAATTCGTCAAGCAGGTAAAAGAAATGTAAAATATAATTTTTGTACCCAGTCAGCAGAATCTCCGGTATTTCCATTCAAGAGTTTGTGATTAATTTCTTCCTTAGTCTTGTTATCCTTGCTCAATGGCAGCAAGAACGCTGCAGCTCCAGAACGATCAGGAAGTTCTGCAGAAACAATTAGCAAGTTAAGGCTCGAGATTTAGCCAAAATGGGGCGGAATAAGATGAATATAAAAAAAAACAGATAACGTGCATTTGAAGAAAACGAAATGCCAACCTGGCAATTTTTTATCGATATAGAACACGACCAGATTAACGGTGTACCTGGCACAAAATCAGGCGTCAGAAATCTACATCATCATCATTTGAAATTTAAAGAAGGAATCTTTAAGTAAGCATATTTTTACCATGCCACAACAATATCAACTGTGTAATGTTTCCGCGCTGCAATAATCAACAAGCTTTGGATTACAACGGTTAACCAGGCACACTGCTTCAGAATCCTGGGACAACACACAGATATGCAAGCAACAACTTTAGAGAATCGAGGTTAAAAGAGTGCATTTTGTGGTTTTAAAAAAACCCTCCACTCTCATAATGGACCCTTTTTCTGTATGTTACAAACAAAGACCGCATATCAAATTTTTTATATATGTATCTGTTCTATTAATAAAAGATGATGTATAGGTAAAAATATAGCATGAGATAGCCTATGATATTTACCTTCGAGTACCGTACTTATGATATGTCCGAACAAAGACTAGGGAGAATATCATGTGAGACGAAAATATCAAATCACCACAACCAAAAAGCACTCCACGAGGAACTGCACAACCATAAGGATTCCAATGAAAAAAAGAATTTTAAAAAACTAATCAGAACAGCAGAAGGAAATCAAGGCAATTGTTACCTATTAATAAAACTTCCAAAATATTATCAGGACGAGGCAGCGTGGCAAATTTTGATCCCTATAACATTCATAACAATTTTCTGATGTAAATTAATATATATCTATTTATATGTTCTGAAGGAAATATTAAACGATATCCACTGAGAAAAGAATAATTTGTGCCATTTTTACCTCCCGACAATGGTAGTTTGGACCGGGTAGTTGTGTAGAGTAGAAAGTTATGATTCGAAGAATTTGACAAGCCTGCAGCAAAGGGAATTAGCTACAAAATCATTATCATCAATTCTTTGGGAATGCTATAAAATAGACCATAGTGTCCCACAGCCGGGAGATGCATTTTCCATTAAGATAGACAATTGACAAGGTTGAATCATATTACAGGTCGTTATAAAACAATGTAATCACAAACTTAGTGCACAAAAACTTTATTGAAAGGACCGTCAAAATTACACTTACAACTAAGCATGCCAAAACTCTGCACCATATCAAGACAGTGTAGATCTTCTTGCTTTTTGTAATGAAAGGATGGAAAGTCCACTGCAGGAAGCATCATAAATATTTAGTGCATTAGACTTCCCAGAGAATTTGAAAAAGACTGAAACAATAGAAGGAAAACTCACCAACACAAAAGATAAAAAAACAAATGTAAATACAAATTCACTAATGTAAGCTCTGTCTTTCCCGAGCTCCTACAGTTCAGGAAATTGAAACCACAAGTAAAAATCCCCAGAAGCAATAGAGTTAAGCAACAGCATTAGAAGAATATTTTAAGCTTACTGGAAGAAGATAGAAGCCAACATCCTGAAGTATTGGTCCTGGCTGATGAAAGTAATGGACTCCTCGAGCTGCCAGCCCGTGGATGTACTGGTAAAAGGCAATAAAAACAAATATCACAAATTACAAACTAAAAGAGCACGTAGCCAATTTCCATCCAAGGAAATCTTAGGCACAATGAAAAATGCTAGAGAGAAACTATCATCCTTCCAAAAAGACCAATATCAACGTCTGGAGAATGACAATTATCTAGTAAATATCGCATTTATAAAATAAACTTCCCAAAAAACTTGAGCCATTGGCCAAAATATTGGAAAGAGCAACAAGAAACTCGTTATAGCTCTAGAGAAAAATCTTACTATAAGTGGCAAATTTGTCTTGTATCAATGTAGGCTCCCATTTCATTTATTGAATGAGTTTAAAAACCCAAGTGGTCTTCCCCATCCTACGTGATTTACTTTCCCACTATGTAATTCCTCATGTTTTGCAAAAAATAAAATGAAACTCACAACATGACATGCTTTTTCCTTTGATCCAAGAAGCCCCCACATTTCTAAAATAAATTCACCATTTCTTCACACATATCTGATATCCCATTCTCCCACTAATCAGTCCATCTGAGTACACCTCTAAATAACAAAAAAAAAAGTAAAATAAAAGGTGGCCATTAGAAGTAAAAAAGTATTTTGAAACATGGGTTCTTCTGCGGGCATCCATTTTTTAAACACATTTTTGTTTCTTCAATCACATCTTCAAACATGAATGTTTCGTGCTTTTGTTGACTTTCTATGGAAAAGCCCACAGAAATAAGCTTCGATGCATTGACTTTTACCACGCAAAAGTTGTAGCCGCGGATATCATAACAAAAATTTCAGTTATCTGCACAATTGGTTGTTGATTAATTGAAGAATAACTAAACAATCAGAACGGATTATAAATGGAGTTCTCAGGTTTTTACAACACATGTTGCCTTTGCCAGAAAATAGCTCTGATTCTATAACCAGCGAAAACCCAACACCAGAATCAAGCAGAGACCGATCCATTAAAATTTGAAGGTGCACAAACCTGACAGATGAGGCCCCCTAAAATATACTTCCAATTTTCTGCAAGAAGCTTGATTTCTGTTGTAATTTCCGCACAAATTCTCTTCCATAACTTCACATCAGGAAGACAAAAACACAAATCAATAAAAAGAAAAGATATAATCAGCATGAACATTAAAGTAAAAACAAGAAAGACGAAAATCAGAAATCAATCAACTGAAAAAAGGAAATAAAATGTATATATTAACTAAAAGGGCAAAGGGAAAAAAAATGTAAAAAGCCCAACCTTTGAAGCCTCGCGACCTATGTAATAAAACGACATCTTCTATGTGAGTTTCAGACGACAACAATGCCATACGACATCAGATACAGACTCTTCTGAAAGTCAGCTTCCTTCATCCCTCACAAAAATTTGATTTCTTTCGATATTCGATTAAGAATCCACGGAGAAAACCAAAAATTCCGCTCCAATATCTGAAACGCACAAAACCCAGTTACCAAATCGAGGATCTTTGAAGATAACGGCCGATATTTGCAGTTGCAGTGCGAAAAGAAATTTCGAATGTTTGAAATCAAAATCGCAACAGAGAAGCTTTTCTCTCTCTCTCTCAAAATTGGGATATAGAGTTATTTGTTTATTTTTCCTCTATTTTTCCGCTCATAGTATAAATTTAATTCTGATTTGTTCTCTCTCTATCTCTCACTAATTTTGTTTTGATTTCTCCCATGAACGCGAGTTGAACACGGACTCGCACGCAGTTAAGAACAAGGGAGGGAGGAGGGAAGGTAAAAACTTATTTTATATATAAAAAAAAATAGAGGGAAAAATAAATTTTAATTTTATAGAGATTGAAACTTATATTCTTGTCACATGGAATATATATGTTGTCATATATATTTTAATTTAAAAAATTAATAAAATAAATCGCTGTTTGAAATTTGTACATATAGTAATTGAAAAAATAGAAAATATTATTTTAGCATGGAAATGTAAAAGATATAAAAGTCCAGTTTTTTAAAGTAATTGACTTAAAATTTTAAATGTGATATTTTACTTATCACAACTTCTATATATATATTTTATATATAAAATAAGAAGTTGAAGAAATCAAAGATTATCGATGATAGTTTACAAACCTAAATTATTATGGAATAATGGAAGACCTTCCACATTCACATGTAGCATACATAATTAAGTAATTATAATATTTTTATAACTTAAAAAGTATTCTGAGACTATCGTATGATTCAATTTTGTGAAACAGATCTCTAATTCAACTCACGAAAAATTATTATTTTTATGTCAAAATTATTACTTTTCAAAATATATATAAGTCGAGTCGGGTCGATCAGTCACATAGATATAAACTCGTGAGATGGTAGAGATCTACTCTTTTTACAAATTTAATAACCTTGAAATTTAATTTATTTTAAAACATTCATATAAAAAAAACAACCAATAGACCAAATGATCTTTTGCCTTGTATTAATTTTCTTTGAAGCCACATTTCTTACTTGATCGCTTTGGTATTATCAAATTGCCGTTTTAAAATTTTTTTAAATAAAATTACTTTGACATGATATGTGTGTGTGTGTGTGTGTTTATATATATATATATAATATTTTGACCAAGCCTGAATCTATATGCCATTTGGCCAAGTCAGTCTTTTTGACATCCATTTCTCATTTAAAAATTAACCCAAAAGAAAACATTTTTTGCATTAAAATTATATCGGAAGCACATGTTTGGCAGTTTAATTCCGTTATCATTTTTCACCAATAAATTAAATCCGACCTGGCCTATTAAGTGTAGGACCATAATGAATTGTTAAAGTCGAATAATTTTAACTCTACGTTATATCAAGAGAAATGGTTTACATATGATAATACGTTTCAAACTATATATCCGAGTTAACAAGTGTTTTGTCATGATTATCTCATTTTCATAAATAAAATTGGACTAAGAGTATATCTATTTCGTGAGATATGTCAACCTGATACATATTTAATTTAAAAAATAATACTTTTAACATAAAAAATAAAAAAAAAATCATGAATTGAAATATCTAAAAAATATGTTTTACATAATTGAGCTGTGAGACTCACACATTGATGGAGAGCTCCACTGAATGGACAGTGTTAGCTGACCTCTTTTTTCAAGCCCAAGTCAAGCAAAACACCTATTGGCTGCTCCTTTTTTTAAAATGAACAAGGCGTGGGAGCCTTGCCCTTTTGGTCATGTCTGCGTGAGATTTTTTGCTTTCTTCATACGATATCTGATATTGTAACATCAATGTGACTTTGAGTCCACTATTTTAGTTGTTTGCTGATTCATGATTTGTTACTTTCACATTCAATTCGAGTATATGTTGGCTAATTGATGACACAAAGTTAAAGGAAAACTAGTAAAATGGGTATCATGCATGAGTTGATATAATTTTGATTTTGGTCTTTTAATTAGTGAATTTTTGGGTTTTAATATATATAATACTTTGTTTCTTTTGAAATTTTTATCATTTTCTTGCTAAAAATGACGACATGACCAATAGATAAAATCAGGATTCAAAAATACATGGGGCGAAATACCTTTTAGGTTAGATATTAATATGACTGAGTATTCAATTAAAATTAAACTGAACTTTCTAAAATCGAATTAGCCAAACTTTTTATGACCAAAAAAAAAAAAAACGAACGAACTTTACTACGGAAATCGAATAAGCCAAACTGAAAAATCAATTACTTCGGTCGATAAGCAAATTCGTCGAACTTTTATATATGTTTTTTTTTTAAAATATAAAGTTCTAATTAAAAATGTAGTATAAACTTTGAATTAAATAATTTTAAATTTTATGTATTAAAAAGTTTAAAAAAAATTAAGTGTAGTTCTATTGTCCAATTTTTTTAATATAGAAATTTATAATACTCATATCATAATAAACTTTATTAGAAAATTTATTAATATTTTAATTTATTATAAAAGTTTTGTTTGTTTGGTTAATTAAAGTTTTATATTAAATCCCGAAATCAAATCGAACTATGAAGTTCTAAAAAACTAAAATCGAAATTCCAAATAGTCGATCCGAATTTTCAAGTTAATTCAGCTAGATTGATTATTTTGGTTAAAATCGATATTTTGTTCACTTCTATACTGAATTGATGCCTGCTCTTATCTTGAATCCAAAACTGAATTTTCAATTTTTTTACTCTTAGAAACCATTATTGTCAAATGTCAAAGCCAATTCACATCATTTTTTAAGCCAAAATTAAAAAAAAAATTAATACATATATTTGGACATTAACAAACACCAAAGAATAAGATGAACATTGATATGAAGTAAAAAGTTTGGTATATCATTCAAACCATTATGCTCGAAATTCAAATCAATAGTAAATCATAGAATACCACATATTATGATTCACATCGATATTTTACAAAATTTGAAAGGTAATTTTCTCAATCTTTATAAAATACAGTAATTTACACTGAAATTTTAGAATTTTATAAAACTTTTAGTATTAATATAAATCAAATAAAAATCTAATAAGATATGCTAAGTGTATAATTATATTATCATATTGGATCAATTTAACATATCTTTGTATTAATGTATAAATGATCTAAAATATATAATTGGGACTTAAAGTTAATTTAAGTCCTTCGATTATTTGAGTGTATTGCGACCAAAATTCATATTTGATTATAAAAATATACAAAAATAAGATAAGATTAAAAAAAATATACAAAAATAAGATAAAATAAAAAAAAAATATTCAAAAACCAAAACTATTAACCCTAGCTTAAGAGTAGGGCTATGATGTATGTACAACATATAAATAACATCTACCATTAAATCTAGGGTAACGCTCCGTCCCACACGTCAACAACATATATTGTTAAATCAACACTCAAGAAGAGTAAAGTAATAAACTAATAGGACCAAACTTGTATAATTTTTTCTAAAATTATAATCAAATAGAGTTCATTATATTTATAGCCAAGTTTATTGGTTGATACAATTTGATGTCATGATCATATTTTATTTTGTTGAAAGTATATATTTTGATGAATCCAAGTGCTCGGTCACGTTGTCGTTAGCCAAGGACACCCACAATGGGGTGTTAATGGGTGTTATAAAATCCATTTAACACCCCTCTCCATTTATAACGCCCACTCACAGGAGAGAGGATCAGGGGCGTTCAATTCTTTGAACGCCCCTGTGTAAGTTTATTTTTTTAAAAAAATTGGACAATTAACCGTCGCTGATTTGCTGACACGCGGGTCCCACGTATTTTGAATTATTTTAATTATATTTTATATTTTATGAACGCCCCTATTTAGCGACGGTTTTTGGCGACGGATTTTCACAAATCGTCGCTAAACGTTGTTTCCTTATTTAATGTATTGGTTTAAAGTAGTCGTTGGAATAACCAACTTCGTGCCGACTTAGTTGAACATATTTGATCACAATACAACAACAATCCTTGAATTAGTATTTTGCATCTTCTCTTAAGTTTAATTTATTTTCTTTTATTTTTATGCAAGTATTATTAATTATTATATGTTGTACCGTTTTATTTTAGGTTTATAATAAAATTTTAATTTTAAATAAGTGACACTCATAAAATTAAATTATTTTAAGTACTAAATGTATAAAAACATATTATTATTAATTTAAAATAATAATAATTTAAATTTCTTAAAAAATTTAAAATTGAATTTATTTAATTTAAAGTAAGAATAAGATGAATGAGTGGACAGCGGGACCTACAAATAATGACTCTGAATGTTAAAATGAATGTGGGAGAATAGATGTGTTAATATAATGTGTATGTGACATATAAACCCTACGATTTTTGATGAGGTAGTGGGTTTCAGTGCAGGTGCTCAAATATTAAAGGGATCGGTCAACATGACTGTATCACGTCACACACACAAAAAAAAAAAAATTTATAATGCCCCACCATCTTCGTCCACGTGCCCACCATTTTAACTAATCTTTCTTAATCCCACAATTTCCTAAAATTACATCAATAACCGACAGAAATAAATATTTGAATTAATATATTACCCATTTCCATTTGACAAACATTTGGATCGATGAATTTGTGGTGAAGTATTTTAATTTTGTAATAGTTTATTTGGACAAATTTATTTTTTTAATGAATTTTGTAGATGTTATTTTAAGTAATTTATTTCTTTTAGCTTGTAACATATATTTTATATGTATATATCCAAATTTATTTAGAAAATGTGATTTTTCTGGGAAAAAAATGAAATTTTTGTGAAAAATTAAAAATTTACGGTAAAAAGTAAAAATCTCAAACTCTCAAAATTATCACACTACACACTGTATAATATTTTTCTCTCAATTCAATTGTGATTTTCTTCACAAATGAAAGATCTATTTATAGAAAATTTTTACAAATAATCCAAAAATAAATTACATCATTACCTTCATCATCACACACAAATTTCAATATTCAACACCTAATTTTATCAAATATTCAACATTCAAATATTCAACATTCAAATATTCAATACACACATTTTAAATATTATTTTCAACAAAAACATCATGTTCTGCTTTTCCCAAAGTCCGAATTGCCAGATGGTTTGCCTCATTGATGATAGATCGGCTGGGTGGGTTGCCACAACTCCCTGGACAATAACATCAGTATCTCATAAATGCGATACACCAAAAATTAAAATTAATTAATATGAACGTTCAAAACTTCAAATAATTATTTAAAATTATTAGTATAATGAATATATTTAATTATATTACATAAAAATTTATATCATCATTTGAGATCGATCTGATTCAAATAAGGATGATAATCCTACTGTCAAATTACGTTATTTACTATTGTATTCGATATATTGATTGAATGAAACTGTTACTGATTAAAATAATAGAAAAATATATTTAAAAAATTAATATATTATTTGTCAATCAAAATTTTTAATTATTTTTGAACATTTTTAAAAATATTTATGCTAAAATTTGAATTAAATAATAATAATATCGATGTATAGACAATCAATATACCAAAAAAATGACGAGATTCAACACTAAAAAGTTGAAAAATATAAGATTATATAAAAAATTTATATGAATCGAGTCGACTCATCCCATGAATATAGATATGTGAGACCGTCTCACAGAAGACTTACTCAAACTAACATACATAAATTTATTTTTTTTCTACTTTGAGTAATTTTTCGTAAATATAATGACAAAAAATTTAATTAAACTATTAATTTCTAACATTTCTCTTAAGTGAAATAATAAAAATTTGTACAATTATCAATGTAAATCGTTACTTTCGAACAAAATGAGAAAACCGAAATTTTTAAAAAAGATGAACACTATCGATATCCATGAACTAGTCGGATAGTTACATGAGTCAGATAGTAATAGCAACTCGGGAAAAATTGAGTATCCTACCCGAATTATCCGAAACCCGAAAAACCCGACTCACGCGAACCCTAAACTTGATAGGCGTTCACTTCAATTCTTAATAATTTCATCGTGTCTACGAAACATCATCGTATCATGGAAAAAAAAAATAGCACTAAGCATGCGTTATCGAATACTTAATTCTATCACTTTGTAATCTGTACAGTTCACCCGTAATTTGGATTGAAAACGAGATTGAGATTCGTGCTATAGCGTGGTGTGGTCAATGGTGTCTGATATTTGTCCTTTATTTATTTTATTTAACATTTATGTAATATTCTTCTATAAGCAAAATATTGAGGTAGTGTGACTCCACCTCAATATTTTGCTTTAAGATATTGGCGTTTCAATAGAAAAGCAGTCGAGACGATCAAATAGATTGTCAATCTTCGATCTGTGAATTAAGATATTGTATTCCATCGTCAAGAAATTAACCATAACCGTTGGAATGTGGTGAAATTTATTCTTAATTCGCCAAATATCGTTTTCGGCTGGTCTGCAATGTTTTTCGAGATGAAAACCTGCACTTGCAGTAGATTGACAGAGCAATGATTCTGATTAAAGTCCTCGTGGTAGAATTTTGAAGCTTTCGATTAATTCTAGTTGCAGCCGATCTAGTCTATTAATACTCTATTCTATGACTAAATCAGTAGTTCATGAATCAAGGTGGGGGTCAAATGTTTCTATTTCTTTCGTCCATGCGAAATAATAATAATAATAATAATAATAATAATAATAATAATAATAATAATAATAATAATAATAATAATAATAATAAAAGTTATATGGACTTTTGATCGTGTGACATATGCGTCTCAATATAAGAATGAGGTATAGGTTCAACCACCTCCACAAAATATTTTAAAAAATGAAAAAGAAAAATCATTCTCAAGATGTATATATATATACACAATCATGTATTGGTGTTAGACTATTGATTGAGGCCGACGACTTGTGAAAAATAAGTTGATTTTGATAGACCGACAATTTACAATAAATATCGGTCACCGAATAATGCACATGCAAACTATGAAATAAATTAATCAGAACTTTAAAAAATAACATCATTAACGAATTTATATACAAATATGTAAATAAAATAAAGTAAATAATAAGATAGTTAATTGAATTTTATTACAAAATGTAACATATTGGATAATATATTATGTAAACAAAAATAAAATTGAAGAACAAAAAGTGTTAGACTTGTGTTTGGAACGACTCACGACTATTTACTTTATAATCAATAATAATTATCATCAAATAGCTGGACTGAGTTTTTACCCCCGGATTGGGATGAGTCCGACCCACTCTCGATAGCTCAGATGGATTTGGGCCCAGTACTCAGAAATTCTCGAAATGTCATCTTCATGACTGAGCCCGTCGGGAGGTCACCTCATTCATATGAAACTGGTGGGAGGTCATTCAAGCTAACCTCCCAAACGCTAACCTCCCAAACGCTAGTAATCTCGTCATTCAAAAAGAGGTGGCCGACCTCCCCTACCGAGCCGACCTCCCAGATTATGGTGATGTGTCGATTGGGAGTGTCTCGGCCGAGCTCCCACAGGGTCCAGACCATAGACGAGCTTCTGCTTAGGAGAGCTCTCACTCAGACATTAATGGATAGCCCATATAAATAAAGCCCAAAAAGATAAAGCCCGCGAAAATTTAATCTAATCTCATCCAAAATTCTAAGAATCTAGACATATCAAATCAGAACTTTATTATTCTCTTATGAATATCAGGTTTCATTCATTGTTTATTCATTTTATATATTCACTCTCTCTGAGCACGTACAATATTCTCTCAGTTTTCTGTTCTCTGACTTGAGCGTCGGAGGGGCTACGTCGTAACAACCTTCCGCCTTCCTTCTAACACTCTTGTTTGTGCTTCCAGATTTCGAGTGTCCGATCCGAGATCTCCAAGAGAAGGTCCGACCTCCCTGTTACCATCGCTGTTCTCAACATCAATTATAATAAAATAAAAAATATAAAATGATACACGCGAATAGATTTTTGTAATCAAGGATACGTAAAATAAAATGTTATTTTAAATTTATATATTTATACTTTAATTATTTATTCAAATATTTTGAATATATTTGCACCAGATGTTTTAGAATGCATTTGGGATCTACACAAAAGCAGTCGTGTTATAGGACCCAATCTCAGTCTAGAAACTCTAGACCCCAAATCAAACACTTGTCTATAGCAAGTATACTTTAATTTCTACGGCTTCTCTATAGTTTTTTTTTTTAAAAAAGGGCAAAACCCCATTTAAAATAATGGAAAAAATGGATATAAGATGAAATGTTGTTGTATTCAGTAAGATTGATACTGGGGAAAAGATTGCTTGTGAAAATATTAATTAATATTCCCTCAGGCATGCAGGCAGGCACCTTTGCTTTTTTCTCTCAAATTGGAATCAATCTTTGTGACAAAAGTTTCATCTCATGACTTTATAAACCTCAAATGCTAAAATCCTACAACGTCAAGAAAATCTTTTTCCACAACACAATTTTTCAAAGAATGAACTTGATCAATCCCTTACCGGCACACCACAACCTAGCCTCCGCCCCTCCACCGCCCGAGGCCGCCGCTCACATCCACCACAAGGCATATTTCTACTGGGGAAAGGAATCCGAATTCCTGTTCCAGGGTTGGCCCGATAACAATTCGGGTATGTACGCACTAGCACTTGTGTTCGTCTTAGCCTTGGCCATTCTAATCGAGTTTCTCTCAAATCTCAATTTGGTCAGACCCGGTTCGAGCCGGGTGGCTACGGTTTTCTTCCAGTCCGGTATCCATGCGATTCGGGCCGGTTTCGGGTATCTTGTTATTTTGGCTGTGGTGTCTTATAATGGTGGTGTTTTTATAGCTGCAGTTTTGGGCCATGCAGTCGGGCATGCAATTTTCGGGGGTCGATTCGCTAAAAAAGAAATGGCCTAGGTCCGATTGATTCGGGTTCTGAAGATAAACTTTGGGCTTGAAATCTTGAGGCCTGTTTATAAAAACTAAATTGTGATTAATTTATATTTGCTGGTGAAACTCATATATTTTGCTTCTTATTATTATTATTATTATTATTATTATTATTATTAATTATTAATTATTAATATTAATCATTAAAAAGTCCCAGTCCAGAAAACATGCATGCCACGTCCAATTTTTTGACAAAATGGATAAAATGATGTGGCTTATATGTTTAATTTAAAAGGAGTCAGTGGACCGCACGATATCTATGTTTACGGATTATGGTCTGTCTAAATTAAATATTTTGCATAAATAATGGAACATGGACATCACCAAGGGCAAAATCGTAAAACAACCTACTCTACAATCGAGGAATTTTAAGATTTACATGATAATCTTTTTATGAACTGCAATTAAAAAATTTTGGAATATCGTCCTCAATCCATCTCCTTCATCGAGTTTAGCCTCCTATATTTTACCAAAAGTTTAAGTATAATGTGATACAGATCAACTATTCTCATATTTATATTAAAAAATATTTTTTTCATGAATGATCCAAATAAAATATTCATCACACAAAATTGACACGTGAAACTATTTCACAAATTGACTCGAAGGTTGGTACGTGGCACACGATCACCATGAAATCGAAAAATAGACCTGCATGAAGTTTTAGATGATAATCAAACAAAATCTTTGATTGTCGATAGCTGTCAAAACCGACAGATGGATGGAAACTATAAAAATAACATATTTATGATCTTTTCATGTTTTTTACTAACAAATTAGACATGACTGAAGCATGTAAATGACAAAGACGAGATGTTACGTTCAGGTGAAGCAAAGCAACATGCCCTAAACAACTCTTCACCTCCAACCAATCAATCCTCTAAATAAAATCATACCCACTCTAATAAATTTAAACTTTAAATTTTCAAATAAACAAAAACCCTCAAAAAATATGTTAATAAATCGACAAAAATATCAATTCTAGGAAGGTACAATCTCATAAAAATCAAGGCAGACACCATACTCGAGGCATGTAAAGTATCTTGGAGCGCAGAAGGCGTGAGGTGGGGCAGTAGTCTTTGAAATTTATCATAAAATAAATAATAACCAAACCCATTATTTCTTACACCTACAGAGCTCCTTCCCCCTTACACACCCACACTCCTACTCTACCTCGGTTCATGAAAGGAAATATATAGATTTAATTATAAATTTCAACAACTTAAAGATATATAATTCATTAGATCGAACATTTTGGATTGTGTAAAAGAACTTTGAAAGATTTAAAGTGACTAAAATTCAAGAAGCTCGTAAATTTTTCTGATGGATACATAAGAGATTTATCATATCAACGGAAGGCGACACAACGAAGCATGCCCCAAAAGGAAACTAAAGGAGACACAGTGGTCAAAAGACAGCACCAAAGCAAGCGGCAGACTATGCAGATCAAGTGCTTTTACTCTTCCCCATGTAATCAACCAGTATATATCAAATTAGTAATTAAAATACCAATAAATGTGTACTTAAATAAAGTATCAAATTGGCAACCAACACTGAACCTTTCTCTTTATTGATAATAAGATAAGATATTCAATACAAACCAACTGTAGTTCACACAACTAAATATATGAATAAAAAAAGAACAGGTTGGAGCATCAACCAAAAAGAGACCCCAACTCGTTGGTTAAACTTGGCGGGACTGCTACTATGATACTACCCCGTCTAAACAAGCTTATAATATACTATAAGACCCTATTTGTTCCTATATAATAAAATAATATATATCATTAAAAATTTCCAAACGGGACCAAAAGACTAACTGTGATCCACCACTCTCTTCTCTTGAACATCCAAGCCAAACAGAGCGAGTAGGCATCGTCCCTTTCAAAGTGAATTTCATGAAAGATATTTCTGAATGAGATATTAGTTATTATTATAACCTACTTAATTCCCGATTAATTCTATGATACTACCCCTAATCACTTGACACCAAAAAACTTAGTCCTAAACGAACCAAAAGAAATCCTCGACACTTTCCAACCATTAAGCAAAAGACGATCTTGAGTTTGTTAATAACTCCACTCCTGGGGAAGCCATACTTCTCGATTCATCACTGGCTGTGGGTAAAAATCTCTCTGTTGAGCCATTCTGATGCCAGATTTAGGTTTCAAAGTGGCACCTGCGAGAAATAAGAACTCGTTCATACATTGAAAATCTACTCATCAGGTTAAATGAAATGGCTAATTACTAATCAAATTTTACCACATTCAGGTTTGATATATGAAATGCCTCTGAAATGGGCTTGGGGCGGGATGTCAATAGATTCAAGATTCAAATTCAGAGCATGGACCACTCTCTCTGCTGTAAATCCACAAAAAAGTCGAGATTATTATCAGCACAAATGAACGGAGATTGAAAGCCAACAAATCACAAACATCAATAATTGTGCAAGCAGAAAGTTACATGGTTTCTTGCGAGTTTCAGGAGGGGTGGTCACATATCTTCGGGGCAAAAAGACTCCAGTTCCGGTTCTTTCCTTCGTGGCTCCGTTTTCCCCAGAATAAACAGCCCTCATACCTGAACGTGGTACCAGAGGCGGTTGCTGGTGAGACTGCTGTAAAGTTGGCCAAGCAGCGGCGGATAGCCCGTTTCTTCTTTCCCCTACATTCCTTCCATACTGAAACTGGTTCCCTAGTTTCTCCTGGGCACAAATCCCACTCGTTATCTTCTGAAACGGAACAACGACATCTCAATTATGAAAATTTAAAGATCTAAATACGGGAAACAAATAACAGGTGGAGATAAACAGAGTTTTACTAACATTGGCTGCCTGCATATGCTTCTGGGAGATTTGGACCTGTATTTCATGATTAGCGTAAATACAAGGCACGGTGCTAGGGTTCTTATGGGGAACAGCAAAAGGGATGGCTTTGGTTGAATAAAACGATTTCTTCTCTTGACTCGCCCGCATCCTCGCAACCCCCCCGGAAGCAGCGTACAGAAAATCCCACCCGGCGGGGTATTTAACTTCCGTCGGCAAAGGAACCTGAGAAACGCATTTGGGGTTTCCTCGACTGGAACCTGGTTTACACCCGCATAGAGTTGACTGCGGTGAGCCATATAAGTTCAACCCCTGAAAAGAAATGAAACCGAACGACTCAAAAATTTCTTCAAAGATGAAACGGAGGTAAAAGAGAGAGAAATAACTTTTACCTGTTCATGGTACTCAGACGAGATAATGGAGTCTTTAAGAGTAGAAAAAGCTATCTTCCGAGTAAGGAAGGCAATGAAGTCATCTTCGTCGCTCTCGGTTTCCGTGGAACCCATGAATGACTCAACAGGCGAACTCAGATCTGAGCTAAATCCCGAAGAACACCAAAACCCACGTGAAAAATCATCACCCGGTTTCGTTCTGAAGCGATCAGCTCTAAAATCAGTCAGCAGTTCATCGTCAGTCAGGAACCCGGAAGGCAGCCAGAACTCCCCGTCAACCAACTCTTTTGCCATAGCAACTGGGAAAAGATACACAGCAAAAGAACCTCTTTCTTCTTCAAGAAATGGAATACCAGACACAGAAACTATGTATGGCGGGAACCGAAGAGGGAAAAAATTATGGGGATCTTGCTGATGTTTCCTGAATCACTTCGTAGCGCCACTAAAATGGTGGCGAAAATCTCAGGGTCCCAGCGGAGAGTGGCGGATGTGGGGGAATGAGAAGTTGAAGAGTGGGTTTTATAGCGTACAACAGACAACACACTGGAAACACTGGGTATACGCAGAAACCCTAATGATTTCGTATAACAAGCGCGTCGTTTGAAGGTGAGCAACACGCCCGTGGATTAGTGTGCAACTCTTCGGGGGGAAAAAAAAGGCTGTGAAGAGCTGTAGCCAGGTAAGAAGGCGAGTGGGGTCCGAAAGCTGACAATGGTCACTCGCTTCTCTGTGAAGCAGTGTACGGATCAGTCTTAATTTACTTCACCATTTGATTTGACCTTATATTTTATTATTAGAGTTATTATCGGAGTTTATGCACTGAACTCCGATAATAACACGTTCGAGTGAACGTGCGTCGTTTATTATTTGAGTTTATGTAAAATTTATACATATAAAAAATTCCTTAAAATTTGCATGGATTAAATCGAAATGAATTCGTGGGGAGAACGTGTTGGCGCTTTTTCTGATGGGAGAATAGTGGAAGAAGCACAAAGTATAATTCTATACTCGCACGTCCCCAAATTATGCTTTCCCTCCCTTTAAGCAATAGCAATTAGCATTCTGGGCTGGAACTCACAGTTTATTATCTATCTAATTCAAACTGATTTTTAAATAATAAAAACACATTGAGTTGGAATCGAAGCTGACCCAATTAGATCCATCGTCTGCTTTTAGGTTTTCTCATGTTTACCATCACCTACTAATTATTGATTGATACATATTTATTCTAAATTGAAACTGAAATCAATTCAAATGATATGTAATTGTCAAACCATGCGGGATTTTAGTCATTGTTGTCTCTTTACATTTTTAAAGTTATTTCCCCCCATATTTTCTTGGATAATCCATTCTTTTTGTCTACTACTCGATGAACTTTATTCTTATTATATTAAAAAAAATAACCAATTAACGTATTTTCAATTTAATATCTTCGTGATATATCACCGTCCCACATTTTTTTTTTTGTATAATATAATATATTAAACTGGAATATTTAAGTTAATAACTAGTTAATAGTTAATGCCTTTGAGAGTGAAGTGAATTTTTATTCCAGCTTACGTGGCCACCAGTTTGGCACTGCAAATTCTGCAGTTCACCTTCTCTCTTTCCGTCTAGTTTAAACGGACGGAATTTTAGACCGTGAGCTTTAACGGCTCCGTCGTTTTCAATGCCGGCGCTATCTTGCCCGCCGTTCCTCGCGGACGCCAACTATCTGTTAATTGAATTTGACGAATTTATTGCGTCGGATTTAATAAATATTGTGGTTGAAATTTTAAGGAATCATAAATTTTGATTTAATTTAAAAATAATGAAAATTTATTAGAACGTCATATCACAACTTTTAAAAAATATATCTGCAATCACCAAAGTATTTCACTTATTTTTACACAAAATAAACAACATTCCTTTTCAAAAAACAGTGAAATTATACGAGTTCTATTTATATATTTTTCTTAAAATTTACATTTTTTTTCACAAAAAAATGATACAACATTCACTTGTATAATGACGGACGTATTTTTAAATATAATATTAAGTGATATCTCTTTTTGAGATATTAAAAATCTATTTATTATGTTACTACAATTTTCGAGTTCTTTCAATATTTTGTTCCTGAAAAAATAATTTATATACATACATATATA